>NC_092249.1:10799446-10884417 GCF_036320965.1 Panulirus ornatus
TTGGCTGCAAGCTTTCGGGCAGACGAAATTAGGGGCCCTGCAAGCTTCAGGCAGACGGCCTAGTGGTTTGCAAGCATCAGACAGAGGGCCCCTAGTGGAAACAAGCATCGGGAAACCCGGTTTAGTGGTTTAAAAGCATCGGGCAAAAGCTTAGTGGCGCAAGTTCCGGCAGACGTTTTAAGTGGCGCAAGCTCGGGCAGACGCTTTAAAGGGGGCGCAAGCTTCGGGCAACGCTTTAGTGGCTGCAAGATCAACAGACGCTCTAGGGGCTGCAAGCATCAGACAGACACGTCTAGTGGCTGCAAGCATCAGACAGACGCATCTAGTAGCAACAAGCATCAGGCAGACGCATTTAGTGGCTGCAAGCCTCAGGCAGACGCATTAGTGGCTGCAAGCATCAGCAGACACGTCTAGTGGCTTCAAGCATCAGCAGACACGTCTAGTGGCTTCAAGCATCAGCAGACGCGTCTAGTGCTGCAAGCATCAGACAGACGCATTTAGTGCTGCAAGCTTCAGGCAGACGCGTCTAGTGGCTTGCAAGCATCAGGCAGACGCGTTCTAGTGGCTGCAAGCATCAGGCAGACGCATTTAGTGCTGCAAGCATCAGCAGACACGTCTAGTGGCTGCAAGCATCAACAGACGCGTCTAGTGGCTTGCAAGCATCAGACAGACGCATTTAGTGGCTGCAAGCATCAGACAGACGCATTTAGTGCTGCAAGCATCAGACAGACGCATCTAGTAGCAACAAGCATCAGGCAGACGCGTTAGTGGCTGCAAGCATCAGCAGACGCATTTAGTGGCTGCAAGCATTCAGGCAGACGCGTCTAGTGGCAGCAAGCATCAGACAGACACGTCTAGTGGCAGCAAGCATCAGACAGACACGTCTAGTGGCAGCAAGCATCAGACAGACGCATCTAGTAGCAACAAGCATCAGGCAGACGCATTAGTGGCTGCAAGCATCAGACAGACGCATCTAGTAGCAACAAGCATCAGGCAGACGCATTAGTGGCTGCAAGCATCAGACAGACGCATCTAGTAGCAACAAGCATCAGGCAGACAGTCTAGTGGCTTCAAGCATCAGCAGACACGTCTAGTGGCAGCAAGCATCAGACAGACGCATCTAGTGGCTGCAAGCATCAGACAGACGCATCTAGTAGCAACAAGCATCAGGCAGACGCATTTAGTGGCTGCAAGCATCAGACAGACGCATCTAGTAGCAACAAGCATCAGGCAGACAGTCTAGTGGCTGCAAGCATCAGACAGACGCATCTAGTAGCAACAAGCATCAGGCAGACGCATTAGTGGCTGCAAGCATCAGACAGACACGTCTAGTGGCTGCAAGCATCAGGCAGACGCATTAGTGGCTGCAAGCTTCAGGCAGACGCGTCTAGTGGCTGCAAGCATTCAGGCAGACGCATTTAGTGGCTGCAAGCATCAGGCAGGACGCGTCTAGTGGCTGCAAGCATCAGACAGACGCGTCCTAGTGGCTGCAAGCTTCAGGCAGACGCGTTCTAGTGGCTGCAAGCATCAGACAGACGCATTTAGTGGCTGCAAGCATCAGGCAGGACGCGTCTAGTGGCTTCAAGCATCAGGCAGACGCGTTCTAGTGGCTGCAAGCATCAGGCAGACGCGTCTAGTGGCTGCAAGCATCAGACAGACGCATCTAGTGGCTGCAAGCATCAGACAGACGCATCTAGTAGCAACAAGCATCAGGCAGACGCATTTAGTGGCTGCAAGCATCAACAGACGCGTCTAGTGCTGCAAGCATCAGGCAGACGCGTTCTAGTGGCTGCAAGCATCAGCAGACACGTCTAGTGGCAGCAAGCATCAGGCAGACGCGTTCTAGTGGCTGCAAGCATCAGACAGACGCATCTAGTAGCAACAAGCATCAGGCAGACGCATTTAGTGCTGCAAGCTTCAGGCAGACGCATTTAGTGGCTGCAAGCATCAGACAGACGCATTTAGTGGCTGCAAGCATCAGACAGACGCATCTAGTAGCAACAAGCATCAGGCAGACGCGTTCTAGTGGCTGCAAGCATCAGGCAGACACGTCTAGTGGCAGCAAGCATCAGGCAGACGCATTTAGTGGCTGCAAGCATCAGCAGACGCGTCTAGTGGCAGCAAGCATCAGACAGACGCATCTAGTAGCAACAAGCATCAGGCAGACGCATTTAGTGGCTGCAAGCATCAGGCAGACGCATTAGTGGCTGCAAGCATCAGACAGACGCATTTAGTGCTGCAAGCATCAGACAGACGCATCTAGTAGCAACAAGCATCAGGCAGACGCGTCTAGTGCTGCAAGCATCAGACAGACGCGTCTAGTGGCAGCAAGCATCAGACAGACACGTCTAGTGGCTGCAAGCACCAGACAGACGCGTCTAGTGGCTTCAAGCATCAGCAGACACGTCTAGTGGCAGCAAGCATCAGACAGACGCGTCCTAGTGGCTGCAAGCACCAGACAGACGCGTCTAGTGGCTGCAAGCACCAGACAGACGCGTCTAGTGCTGCAAGCATCAGACAGACGCATCTAGTAGCAACAAGCATCAGGCAGACACGTCTAGTGGCAGCAAGCATCAGACAGACGCATCTAGTAGCAACAAGCATCAGGCAGACACGTCTAGTGGCAGCAAGCATCAGACAGACACGTCTAGTGGCTGCAAGCACCAGACAGACGCGTCTAGTGGCTGCAAGCACCAGACAGACGCGTCTAGTGGCTGCAAGCACCAGACAGACGCGTCTAGTGGCTGCAAGCTTCAGGCAGACGCGTCTAGTGCTGCAAGCATCAGACAGACACGTCTAGTGGCTTCAAGCATCAGCAGACACGTCTAGTGGCTGCAGCATCAGGCAGACACGTCTAGTGGCAGCAAGCATCAGACAGACACGTCTAGTGGCAGCAAGCATCAGACAGACGCATCTAGTAGCAACAAGCATCAGGCAGACACGTCTAGTGCTTCAAGCATCAGGCAGACACGTCTAGTGGCTGCAAGCTCAGGCAGACGCGTCTAGTGCTGCAAGCATCAGACAGACGCATCTAGTAGCAACAAGCATCAGGCAGACGCATTAGTGGCTGCAAGCACCAGACAGACGCGTCTAGTGGCAGCAAGCATCAGACAGACGCGTCCTAGTGGCTGCAAGCATCAGACAGACACGTCTAGTGGCTGCAAGCTTCCGACAGACGCATTTAGTGGCTGCAAGCACCAGACAGACGCGTCTAGTGCTGCAAGCATCAGACAGACGCATCTAGTAGCAACAAGCATCAGGCAGACACGTCTAGTGGCAGCAAGCATCAGACAGACACGTCTAGTGGCTGCAAGCACCAGACAGACGCGTCTAGTGGCTGCAAGCACCAGACAGACGCGTCTAGTGCTGCAAGCATCAGACAGACGCATCTAGTAGCAACAAGCATCAGGCAGACGCGTCTAGTGGCAGCAAGCATCAGACAGACGCATCTAGTAGCAACAAGCATCAGGCAGACACGTCTAGTGGCTGCAGCATCAGGCAGACACGTCTAGTGCTTCAAGCATCAGGCAGACACGTCTAGTGGCTGCAAGCATCAGACAGACGCGTCTAGTGCTGCAAGCATCAGACAGACGCGTCTAGTGGCTGCAAGCATCAGACAGACACGTCTAGTGGCTGCAAGCATCAGACAGACACGTCTAGTGGCTTCAAGCATCAGACAGACGCGTCTAGTGGCTGCAAGCATCAGACAGACACGTCTAGTGGCTGCAAGCATCAGGCAGACACGTCTAGTGGCTGCAAGCATCAGGCAGACACGTCTAGTGGCTGCAAGCATCAGGCAGACACGTCTAGTGGCTGCAAGCATCAGGCAGACACGTCTAGTGGCTGCAAGCATCAGACAGACACGTCTAGTGGCTGCAAGCATCAGGCAGACACGTCTAGTGGCTTCAAGCATCAGGCAGACGCGTCTAGTGGCTGCAAGCATCAGGCAGACACGTCTAGTGGCTGCAAGCATCAGGCAGACACGTCTAGTGGCTGCAAGCATCAGGCAGACACGTCTAGTGGCTGCAAGCATCAGGCAGACACGTCTAGTGGCTGCAAGCATCAGGCAGACACGTCTAGTGGCTGCAAGCATCAGGCAGACACGTCTAGTGGCCTGCAAGCATCAGGCAGACACGTCTAGTGGCTGCAAGCATCAGGCAGACACGTCTAGTGGCTGCAAGCATCAGGCAGACACGTCTAGTGGCTGCAAGCATCAGGCAGACGACGTCTAGTGGCTTCAAGCATCAGGCAGACGCGTCTAGTGGCTGCAAGCATCAGGCAGACACGTCTAGTGACTTCAAGCATCAGGCAGACGCGTCTAGTGGCTGCAAGCATCAGGCAGACACGTCTAGTGGCTGCAAGCATCAGGCAGACACGTCTAGTGGCTGCAAGCATCAGGCAGACACGTCTAGTGGCTTCAAGCATCAGGCAGACGCGTCTAGTGGCTGCAAGCATCAGGCAGACACGTCTAGTGGCTTCAAGCATCAGGCAGACACGTCTAGTGGCTGCAAGCATCAGGCAGACACGTCTAGTGGCTTCAAGCATCAGGCAGACGCGTCTAGTGGCTGCAAGCATCAGGCAGACGCGTCTAGTGGCTTCAAGCATCAGGCAGACGCATTTAGTGGCTGCAAGCATCAGGTAGACGCGTCTAGTGGCTGCAAGCTTCAGGCAGACGCATTTAGTGGCTGCAAGCATCAGACAGACGCGTCTAGTGGCTGCAAGCATCAGGCAGACACGTCTAGTGGCAGCAAGCATCAGGCAGACGCATTTAGTGGCTGCAAGCATCAGGCAGACGCGTCTAGTGGCTGCAAGCTTCAGGCAGACGCATTTAGTGGCTGCAAGCTTCAGGCAGACGCATCTAGTGGCTGCAAGCATCAGACAGACGCGTCTAGTGGCTGCAAGCATCAGGCAGACGCATTTAGTGGCTGCAAGCTTCAGGCAGACGCATATAGTGGCAGCAAGCATCAGGCAGACGCATTTAGTGGCTGCAAGCTTCAGGCAGTCGTATCTAGTGGCTGCAAGCATCAGACAGACGCGTCTAGTGGCTGCAAGCATCAGACAGACGCATATAGTGGCTGCAAGCTTCAGGCAGACGAGCCTAGTGGCTGCAAGCATCAGACAGACGCGTCTAGTGGCAGCAAGCATCAGGCAGACGCGTTTAGTGGCTGCAAGCATCAGACAGAAGCATCTAGTGGCAGCAAGCATCAGGCAGACGCGTCTAGTGGCAGCAAGCATCAGACAGACGCATCTAGTGGCAGCAAGCATCAGACAGACGCGTCTAGTGGCTGCAAGTATCAGACAGACGCATCTAGTGGCTGCAAGCATCAGACAGACGCGTCTAGTGGCTGCAAGCATCAGACAGACGCATCTAGTAGCAACAAGCATCAGGCAGACGCGTCTAGTGGCAGCAGGCATCAGACAGACGCGTCTAGTGGCTGCAAGCATCAGGGAGACGCGCCTAGTGGCTGCAAGCATCAGGCAGACGCATTTAGTGGCTGCAAGCCTCAGGCAGACGCATCTAGTGGCTGTAAGCATCAGACAGACGCATTTAGTGGCTGCAAGCTTCAGGCAGACGCGTCTAGTGGCTGCAAGCATCAGACAGACGCATCTAGTGGCTGCAAGCATCAGGCAGACGCGTCTAGTGGCTGCAAGCATCAGGCAGACGCATTTAGTGGCTGCAAGCTTCAGGCACACGCATCTAGTGGCTGCAAGCATCAGGCAGACGCGTCTAGTGGCTGCAAGCATCAGGCAGACGCATTTAGTGGCTGCAAGCACCAGACAGACGCGTCTAGTGGCTGCAAGCTTCAGGGAGACGCGCCTAGTGGCTGCAAGCATCAGGCAGACGCATTTAGTGGCTGCAAGCTTCCGACAGACGCATTTAGTGGCTGCAAGCCTCAGACAGACGTGTCTAGTGGCTGCAAGCTTCAGACAGACGCATTATGCTGCCTGCGAGCAATCTATCAACACAAGAAGGAAATCACCAGATGTGTGGCAGCATCAGGTGAGACGTGCCACGGCTTAGTTACGAACCTCATTTCACCAGTGAACAACGTAAACAAATCTGGAAGGTTAGACAGCTGTTGCTCGTTTGGACGACGAAATTTTGTTATAACGTTTTGGAATTTTGGAAATTCAATTCTTTTTCAATTTTATTGTTATTAGAAATCTCATATATGGAATATGTTAAGAGAATCTCTTACAAATCAGTCATGGGTGAAACCAATTTCTAAACAAATATGTGTTCTTTTTTTCATAATCAATTCTATATTGTTCTTTTGTAGGATGTTACAGAAGGGAAAAGAGAGCCATGAACTTCGCTATCCCAAGAATTTGGTGGGAAACCACTGACCACTCAAGCAGTTGCTACTCCTGCATGGTGGAACTTTCCAAACGTCGGACTGGCGAGACTGCACCTTCCATCACGTATCCGGACCTTCCATCATCCACTGCCCCGGTGCCACACGGACCTGACCTTCCCCGTATCCACTTCTCTGGAGAGAGAGCAGCCTTCGTCAGAACTGACCGGCAAGTCAGAGGAGGAAGACGTTGTAGATCTGGATTACAATGTCAGAGTCGCAGCTGAGGACACAAACCCATACTACACCAATGCAAAAGACCTCAAACACTTACTCAGAGATCTTCTTTGCAATTGAGTGAAATTCCACAAGATGGCTCCAGCTTCTCGAGTTGCCTGCCCTAAATGCCATCGGCAGTTCAACAGGGACTTTTTCCTCAGAGAAGGTGTGTACACTTCTTGTTTGCTCTGCGACGTCTTGGATAGGTTTTCTGTAGATGTTAGGAAAAAATGTGAAGCCTTGGAGAAGCTAGATGTTAGGATTTATCGTGAAGTCGGTCCATTTCAAATGATGACAAACTTGCTGCTGCTGTTGGTTGATTGGTTGGTTGTTTGGGCTTTAGGCCTATCAACTACCAGGGTCATTAAGGCCGTCAACGTAAGCTACATCCACCAACCGAAAATCTTTAACTCCTTCTTCAGTGTAGAATTTTAAGACCACATATATTCCCTTTATGTATGTGGCCCATGTGCTGCTGTCGAACGTGAGGACTGGTGACAAACTGGTTTTCTAGTTCGTATGAACAACACTTTCAATCATTATATGAAGCCGAAAAGTTGAATGATGATATGGGAGGGAGAGTTGGTGTGAGTGGGTCAGGGAGTAAAAGTGAGTTTGTGTATCACAATGAGTGCGTGTAGGGAAGTGAATATTGAGTGACAAGTTCGCGGCTAAAACCTAAAATACGACGAGGTAAATGAGTACCGTAGATAAGATTACTATTGATATTAATTAGTATGGTGATAATAATCATTTATTAAGCAATTTATTATTACACAATGATTTCTGATTTGTTCCCATTTATCAATCTTTCCCTCACAAACTTCAACCATGATTTATTGCAGAACATCATACTCGCCCGCCCTCGTCTTGTGCCCCCCGCCTCCCATTATTTGGTCCCTCCCCCACTTGTGCCAGCAACCAGCATGGAACGTAATCTGGAACTATTTGTGCTATATTTACCCTTTATAATCAAGCGTTCAATAATGTCATACATTTAAATCATGACACTAAACTGGTCAGTGGTAAATGAACTCTACGTTCTTTCGTGTGTATTTAAACCTACTTTCTGCCACCCAACACTTTACGACAACTAGGACGGACAAGCCTATGTCTGATTTTACTACACACACAACGAACATTTGATATCTAAAGTGTGATCCATGTGTTTTATTTCATCCTCCTCATACCTTACTACTGTAAGACAAACAGTTTTGATCATGACCGTCTGTGAGCATACTGATGATAGAGCCTACATACGCGGCATCTTATACCATGCAGTGTTACCAGATCTCTACCTTACCTTACACCACTCAACTCTCTCGAACTCTCAGCGAACTTATTCGGCAGGCTGTACAACACATCCAGCAGTATCATATTGATCCGGACGTACAACACATACGACAGTATGTTGACCCCGACGGACAACACATACGACAGTATGTTGACCCAGACGTGCAATATACGACAGTATGTTGACCCGGACGCACAACACATACGACAGTAGTATGTTGACCCGGACGCACAACACATACGACAGTATGTTGACCCGGACGTACAACGCGTACGACAGTATGTTGACCCGGACGTATAACACATACGACAGTATGTTGACCCGGACGTACAACACATACGACAGTATGTTGACCCCGACGGACAACACATACGACAGTATGTTGACCCAGACGTACAATATACGACAGTATGTTGACCCGGACGTACAACACATACGACAGTAGTATGTTGACCCGGACGCACAACACATACGACAGTATGTTGACCCGGACGCACAACACATTAGACAGTATGTTGACCCGGACGTACAACGCATACGACAGTATGTTGACCCGGACGCACAACACATACGACAGTATGTTGACCCGGACGCACAACACATACGACAGTATGTTGACCCGGACGTACAACGCATACGACAGTATGTTGACCCAGACATACAATATACGACAGTATGTTGACCCGGACGTACAACACATACGACAGTATGTTGACCCGGACGCACAACACATTAGACAGTATGTTGACCCGGACGCACAACACATACGACAGTATGTTGACCCGGACGTACAACGTATACGACAGTATGTTGACCCAGACGTGCAATATACGACAGTATGTTGACCCGGACGTACAACACATACGACAGTAGTATGTTGACCCGGACGCACAACACATACGACAGTATGTTGACCCGGACGCACAACACATACGACAGTATGTTGACCCGGACGTACAACGCATACGACAGTATGTTGACCCAGACGTACAATATACGACAGTATGTTGACCCGGACGTACAACACATACGACAGTAGTATGTTGACCCGGACGCACAACACATACGACAGTATGTTGACCCGGACGTACAACGCATACGACAGTATGTTGACCCGGACGTACAACACATACGACAGTATGTTGACCCAGAAGTACAACACATACGACAGTATGTTGACCCAGACGTACAACACATACGACAGTATGTTGACCCGGAAGTACAACACATATGACAGTATGTTGACCCGGACGTACAACACATACGACAGTATGTTGACCCGGACGTACAACGCATACGACAGTATGTTGACCCGGACGTACAACGTATACGACAGTATGTTGACCCAGACGTACAATATACGACAGTATGTTGACCCGGACGCACAACACATACGACAGTATGTTGACCCGAACGTACAACGCATACGACAGTATGTTGACCCGGACGTACAACACATACGACAGTATGTTGACCCAGAAGTACAACACATACGACAGTATGTTGACCCGGACGTACAACACATACGACAGTATGTTGACCCGGACGGACAACACATCCAGCAGTTATATGCAATGTGAACCTAAACCCTTGGTGAAAGATCGTATAGATTATCCTGTACGTTCACCATCCTCTCCCCATAACAACATCTGGCTATAACATCCACTCCCCATAACAACATCTGGCTATAACATCCTCTGCTCTGAACAAGATAAGTAAAGAGTGTGTAACTTGCGTCCAAAATGTTCGATCTAGCGACCTACAGCGTCCTCACCGTACTACTTTTTTTCTCATGTTGAAGGCTTCAGTCACGGACAGAAGACCACATCAAAGCTGGGCCCTAATCAAAATTTAGAGAGAATTATGAAACGGAAAAAGGAAAGACAAGGGAAAGTATTTACGAATTTTGGAGGAAGTTAAACACCTGTATTTGGAAATGTGCCAAGTCCTATATAGTTATTGGGAAAGACATGAGAGGGTAGAGAGTTCCAGAGCTTCGACGTGTAGGGAAAGAAGCAGCTATCGAAACGGCCCACTCTTGAGTTGCCGAAGACCACACAATAATCATATGACGCAGCAGCTTGCCGAGTATTGCGCGGCCTAGCTAGTGGTGGGGGCACACAAGCAGCTAGCTCTCGGGAGCAAAAACTAAAGTTATACCTATAGAGGAAAGAAAGTGAACCAACATTGCGGCGTAGGGCAAGGGGTCAAGTTTGGAAGTTATCCTCGGACAGTTTATAAGTCGCTTTCTACTCAACCCTGTTAAGGATACAGAGATAGGACCACTCCAGATGTGAAAGCTGCACTCCATTCAAGGACAAATCAAGCCCTTATATAAACGGAGCAACTGCTCAAAGAGAAGAATTTTCGACATTTAAACAGGACGCCCAGTTTCTTAGAGGCAAACTTTGCTATTCCTGTAATGCGGGGTATCCAAAAAAGAGTGGTCACTGAGTCAAGAGGTGGAATAACAGAACCGTCAAAGGAGACGAAAATTGTGAAGAGTTTTCAATAGAGAGATGGGTAGAAATTGGGTCTTTGAGGCATTAAAAAGATTTTGTCCACCCCACTGAGATATCCTGTCTATGTCTCAGTTTATTGGGGAAGCTGCGTCAAGACGCAATGCAGATCGAGTGGAGTGGAGTCGTCAGCGTATGAGTGCAACAGATTATTTGTGGAGGAAAGGAAATCGTTGAAAAGAAAAGGAGAAAAAGTATAGGGGGCAAGACAGAACCTTGAGGGGCACCGCTGTTGATGGAGAAGAGGGAGGGGGTTGATCCATCAACAACCATAAAGACAGATCGGCCGGAGAGGAAGCTAGATAGGAAGGAGGAAATTGAGGGAGGGAAGCCAAACGACACCCGTAAGCCACACCTTGTCAAAAGCCTAAGATATATCAAGGGCAACTACACATGACTCCTCAAGATCTCTCAGGGATGACGACCAGACAATAGTAAGATAGGAAAGAATATCGCCAGTGGATCACGCCTTACGGAAGCCATGCCAGTGATCAGAGAGAAGACTGTGATTTTCGAGGTGTTTAACGATATGGGAGTTGAGAATGGATTCAAAGACGTTGGAAATGTAGATGTCAAGGCAACAGGATGATAGTTAGAACGGTCAGAACGGTCATCATTCTTTAGGATATGATGTATCAATGCATGCTTCCAAGGAGGAGGAAAAGTTTTGGTTTTTAAACAGAAATGAAACAGACGAGGAAGCACAGGCGTAAGTTCAGAGGTACACTCCTTTAGTATACAGGGATGGATGCCATCAGGACCATAAGCTTTGCTTGTGTACAAAGAAACGCTTTTCGGACAGTCCGAAAAGAGATTACGGGAAGAGGCATAGGATTAGCAAGAGAAGCATCAGAGGTGAAGGAATGTTAGAGTCATCCAAGGTGGCGTTTGAGGAGAAATGGGAACCAGAGTTGCTTTGTCAACGGGAGAGACAGCTATAGTACCGTCAGAACGGTAAAGTGAAGGGAAGGTACAGTGACAGAAGTTGTCAGAGATGTCCTTAACTAAAGACCATAAAGACCTATCAGTGGATGACGAGGAGAGGTTATCACACTTCCTTTAGATAAAGGAACGTTTAGCCTCACGGATAACGTACTTGCAGCCATTACAGGCAATGATAAAAGATGAATGGGACATAGAGGAAGGATTTTCCAATCCCGACATGCCTGATCCCTTGTCTGAATGGCCTTAGAGCAGGAAAGGTTGAACCATGAACTGGATTAAGAAGTAGTTTTGGAGGTAGAGGGGATAAATGCTTCCATTCCCGCAAGAATAATCTCTGCTATGTGTGTGGTGGAGAGAGAAGCATCATCACATAAGAGACAGTAATTTACCCACGGAAAGTCAGAAAAGAAGTTATGTAAGATATTCCTCTCAGCTTTGTTCAGGTACCAGTATTTACGCTTAGAAGGGGCTGCTAGAGGAGGAGGTGCCGTTAGAATAGATACATTTATGAGAGCGTGATCAGATGAACCAAGTGGGGGCGAGATTGTGTACTTACAGCGGGATGGACTAGAGATGAAATACAAATCCAGAATATTAGGATAGAGGTCACATCAGTCAGTTGTATGGATAGGGTGGGAGATCATTTGCTCTAAACCATTGAGAATGGAGAACGTGAAGGCTTCAATCCCTCTACTATCCATATGGAGGAATTCAACCATTCCCTAAGGTGAATGTTGTAATCCCCGCGGTAGAGGATCTCGGCTTGCGGGTGAGAGGATGTCAGTCTACACCGTCTACGACTGAGGTACCAATGTAGCTGTCAAAGAACTGACGGCGTCATCAAGGACTGCGTCTACTGCCAGGAGCCGTCCACGCGCCCACTGGAACACTACATGTTGGACTGTCAAGTGACACAAAGTCTCCGCGAAAGAGTCCCTGATTTCAGTGAGGAAAACCACGTACTACCAGCGGCCTCACTATTTCAGGGGCTTCAAAGAAACCATATGGGACACCTACTACAGACCATAAGGGAAATCCCACTCCCAAGTGAGAATAAATCAAGACTAGAAACCAGGGAACGGGCCGCCAACAGGCAAAGGCCCGTGTCAGACCAACAGGTCAGACGATCTTAACAACAACAAACAGCATCTGGGAGTCGATTCCTTCAGCAGTCCCGAGCCCAGCAAGGTAATGTAGGCTTTTCCCTGTCTCGAACCCCGTAGCCACCGCTGCCATAGTTTGTAAGATGTTACTGTTTCACGTCAGATTTAGCGACGTGTAAAGATGTATCAAAACTTGTCATATGATTGCCCAACGAATGTCTTGTGTCATGCTTTTATAGTCAACTTGTCATAAAGGAAAGAGATCTGGTCTGAAATCTAATTGGAATGTAGAATGGGAATATTGAATGTTAAGTGTTAACGAAATGTGCTTGTCATCTTGTATTCTTATTTCTTGTATTATATGTAGATTTAACCCTGGTGTTTGTTTTAATCCCATAACGTTTATATAGCGTTATCCAGTGCGCATGATAAATATGATTGACGGTCCTTCGTAGTACGATTCGTAACATATGGATTGGCAACCTCGCCAGGATATTTCTTGTAACGAAACAATTGGCGGCGACCTTGCCCTAGGATTTTTCTTACCTAAACGGAATCTCTTTCCTCGATTCGTTAATCATGCCGTTGACCAGCGACGCTGACGTTGACCATTTCTGTCGATCTGAGCCCTCTCCCAGTGACATTAAATATCTAACAAGTTATGAGTTGAGGCTTGTTGAGGATAGGTTAAAAGTGAATTATAACCGCAGTGCTATAAATACAGTTGGAGACTTTATCATTAATCTTTTTGTTGGCGAGCAGATCGTAGATGCCGCGCCAGATGTTGAAGTTGGTGTTGACAATACCGTCCCATCATTGAGGTCGGCCGAAGCCTCGATTCCTCCCCATATCTCGAGTGATGTTAATGTTGATTCCTAATACTGGCGGATCCAACTAGAGATAGCCAAGGTCAATGCACAAACACAGGTGCAGGTACAGAAGGAACAGACTGAACAAGCTTGGCTCGCTTTCGAACGCGAAAAATAACGACTTAGCGCTTCACCATCAGAAACAGTGTCTTCTCGGCTGAACAACTTAGATATTGTACCACAGTTCTGTGAAGATGACGTGACTACATTTTTCCTTAAGTTTGAACAGACTGCCCATCAGTTCACTAGCTGAAGTCGTCTTGGACGGCTGTGATACGTCCCCACCTCATTGGTAAGGCTGGGTCCGCATACGCCTCGTTGACCGGTGACCAGTGTAATGATTATGAGGTCGTGAAACAGGCAGTGCTGAATGCTTATCATTTAAATCCGGAAGCATACCGACTCAAATTTAGAGCTAAAAATAAGCGTCCTGATCAAAACTATCTAGATCACTTTCGTGAAAAGTTCAGGTCATGCGAGCAGTGGCTACGCTCCGAGCAGGCTTGTGATGCTGAGGTGATCACACAATTTATGATACTCGAGGAACGTAAGGACGGTGTACCCCATGATGTACTGAAGTACATAATTACTAAAGAAGCGAGGACTTTTGAGGAGACTGGGAAACTAGCAGACGAGTACGTCCTAAGTCTCAAGCTTGCCGCGGAGAGACGTTCAAGGGGTTTTGACGGCAGAGGGAAATCCAAAGATCATATAGTCCCACCTGAATCCGCTACCTTGCCGGTAATCTATAAAAGTCAGGGGAACAACTCCGAGAGTTAAGGTTTGTTTTCACTGTCGCAAGGTTGGGCACCAAGTGAAGGACTGCTGGGCTAGGGCGTAGGAATCCAGAAACTCTACCAAGCGTAGTTCGGTGAGCCTCTTCTCAACTTTAGGGCCACCCAGTTATATAAGTGAGGCTGTCCCTGCTTTTAGGAAAGTGAGGGGCTGCGAGAGTGTCGATCAATCTGTAATGTTAGATCCGTTTCGTGGGAACTACAATGCGTTCCTGTCTAAGGGCTATGTTAGTAGATGTGGGGTAAGACGAAAAGTCACCGTATTACGGGATTCTGGTGCGCTGCAATCCCTGATGTTGTTGGATGACTTGGTGCCGCGAGGAGAAACTAAGCACCGAATCTTGCTAGATGTGCTGTCGGGTCCCAAGGCCGTTCCACTAGCCGATGTGAGTGTAGAAATAGATCTCTTCACGGGCCCTGCCCAGGTGGGGGTTGTAGATCGGTTGCCTGTCTCAGCAGTGGACTTTGTGTTCGGCAATGACCTAGCGGGAGGAAACATGGGTCCAGCACCAGTGGTGTCGGTGAGACCGGTGGAGTCCGCAGCGACAGAGCGACTTCAGGAAGAGGTACCAGGGGTGTTCCCCGTGTGCGCTGTTACCCGGTCCATGTCCGCTAAGAAAGCAGGCTGTAGGCCACAGGAGACAGGGCTTGAGGCGGAAAGACTGCAATCACTCTCCGAGAGTGAGACGAGTGAGGTGGAGCTGGCTGATGCCTTCTTTGCTGGTTTAGACTCTGAGCCAGAGTCGACGGATGAGGCTGATGATTTGTCTCGTCAGAATCTGAAGAGATTACAGAGAGCCGAACCAGAGTTTGAGAAATTGTTTGCGTCTGCTGAAAAATCGACTGACGGTTATTACCTCCGGGATGGGTTGTTAATGAGGAAGTGGTGTCCAGTGTCATGTAATGGGGAAGACGAGGAGTGGCAGGCAATCCACCAGGTGGTGGTGCCGCGCCCTTACAGGAGGGAGATTTTGAAGCTTGCGCATGACTCAAGCTTCGCCGGTCATTCAGGGGTGAGGAAGACCCTGGATCGAGTGTGGCGGAATGTATATTGGCCTGGTGTTCGCCGGGATGTCGCTCAGTACGTAAAGACGGGTCATACATGTCAAGTGATTGGAAAGCCTAATCAGAAGCTTAAGGCTGCTCCTTAGTTCCTATTCCCCCATTTGAAACTCCGTTTGACCGGTTCATAGTTAACAATGTGGGCCCATTGCCAAGAACCTCCTCTGGCCACTGTTACATTTTAAGTATTATTGATATGGCCACGAGATATCCCGAGGCAATACCATTAAGAAGCATGAATGCCAAGATTGTTGTCCGGGAGTTGCTTAGCTTCTTCACAAAGTTTGGACTTCCCAAAGAGATGCAATCTGATCGGGAATCCAATTTCATGTCCAGGACTGTTCAACAAACCCTGAGGGAGCTGGGTATCGGTAAGATTACTTCCACTGCTTACCAACCTCAGCGTCAGGGAGCATTGGAACGTTACCATTCCACCCTGAAGTCCATGCTAAAGAAGTATTGTGCTGACAGCACTAAAGACTGGGATAAGAGACTCCCATTTCTTCTCTTCGCCACAAGAGAAGTGCCTAATGAATCTCTAGTTTCTCCTCCTTTGAGCTGATGTTTGCCCACGAGGTCCGAGGGCCTCTTAAGTTACTGAAAGACGAGTGGCTGAACGACAGTGAGAGTGTCGGCCTCTTGGACTCCGTTAGCGAATTAAAGGAGAAACTGCAGAGGTGTTGGGATGCCGCTCGGCAGAATTTAAGAGGCCCAAGTACGAATGAAGAAATGGTATGACAAACGATCTCGATTGAGAAGGTTTGAGGCGGGGGACGAGGTGTTGCTTCTACATGTACTACCCCAGTCAGGATAACCCTTAGCTGCCCGTTTTTAGGGTCCCTACACCATTATCCGGAGTGTAGGAGACTCAAATTACTTTGACTCTACCCCCGACAGGCGCAGAGGCCGGAGATTATGCCACGTCAACATGCTTAATCCATATTTCAGTCGTGATTCTCCCCCTTTGGAGCCGACTGTACCAGTCTGCATTATCCAACGTCCAGAGATGGCCGTGTGTGACGAGGACGACGACCCAGCTGCGAGTGCCTTGGAGACCTGGGAACCGGACGGAGGCGCGGACGGGAAGTAGGAGGCGAAACTTTCACATCTAACGGAGGAACGTGTGCAAATGTCTGCCCTGCTGTCAAAACACCCGGAGGTTTTCCGAAGCACACCTGGACAGACCTCGCTCACAAGCCATGACGTAGACGTGGGAGATGCCCGGCCTGTCAAACAAGCTCTTTACCGGGTGAGTCCACAACGAGCAGCCATCCTCCACACTGAGCTGAACTATATGCTTGAGCACGACCTAAATGAGCCATGTCAGTCAGAGTGGAGCTCCCCTGTTACTCTCGTACCCAAGCCCGATGGGACCTATCGGTTCTATATTGACTACCGCAGCGTGTGGAAGACTACATAGATCGTGTCGGCAATGCTCGCTACCTGTCAAAACTAGATCTCAGAAAAGGGTACTGACAGATTAGATTAACGGAGAAGGCACAAGACATCAGCACCTTTGTAGTGTTATGACGGACTTATAAGTGTAGAGAGATGCCTTTTGGCACATTTCAGCGACTTATGGACGTCCTCATCAGAGACCTGCCTGGTTGTGTTGTCTACCTGGATGATACTGTGATATACAGTCAGAGTTGGGACGAACATCTACAGAGACTTGACAACGTTCTGACGGTCTTGAATGAGGCTAACCTGGTTCTCAATTGGGAAAAATGCGAATTTGTGAAGGCCAAGGTGCAGTATTTGGGCTATGTGATCGGTCAAGGCGAGCTAGCCCCACCGACTGCAAAAGTCCAGGCTTTATCCCAGATGGGTGCCCCCCGATCTAGAAGAGAACTGAGACGTTTTATGGGTATGGTTGGGTACTAGTACACCGGATGTTCATTGTAAATTTTGCAACACTCTCGGCCCCTCTGACAGATCTATCGAAGAAAGATGTTAGATATGTTTGGAATGAGCAGTGTGAGACAGCCTTTCATCAGTTAAAAATCCATACTTTGTAGTAGTCCTATTTTGCAGGCTCCTGATTTTGACCAGATATTCAAGTTAGCAGTAGATGCCAGTAATGTGGGAGCCGGTGCTGTCCTCTTTCAGGACACAGACAAGGTTGACCATCCTGTAAGCTATTTTAGTAAATTCAATCAAGCCCAAAGGAATTATTACACCATTGAGAAGGCACTTTTGTCTTTAATACTTGCATTGCAGCACTTTCATGTATACTTGTGCCCTTCAGGCAATATCATAACGGTGTATACTGACCACCACCCACTCAAATATGTTACAAGTTGCGAGATAAGAATCAAAGGTTAACTAGGTGGGCCTTGTTCCTTCAAGAGTATAATCTAGATATTCACCATATTGCTGGCGCAAATAATGTGCTACCAGACTATTTATCCCGCTCTTAAGGTAAGAAAATTCCTCTTCCAAGAATTTTCTCCTTTAAGGAGGGGGGTGTTATGAACATGTGTGTGTGTGTGTGCCCTCATGTTCGTATATATATATATATATATATATATATATATATATATATATACATTTGTGTGCGTCCTTTTTTTCTCTGTTATGGTGTAAGTGATATTTTATGTTGTAGAACGACAGAGAAAAGAAACCAGGGGCCTCCGTTAAATTCTCCCGGCTTGGGTTTCACTCCCCCAACCGAACCATTAGGCCTGCTGTGTTCCCACACCTCTGAGGAACCAGATGGCCGGGGTCAAGAACACGGGTCACGCCGGGATATCAATCCAGTTAACCACAACACTTGAACCTTTCATCCGAGGCACCAGACGACTGGGGGTCAAGATGGGAGGTCAGCTAGGAGATATGGCCTCCTGTACATCGTCGTCGCTGTCAGGACAAGAGGAGGTTGAGCCTTCGGCAAGATGTGGGCCGGACCTAGGATCCTCCAGCCAACCAGGAGTGGCACTATGAGTCCCTCCTCCAGTCACAGCCGGACCTAAGACCCTCCAGCCAAGTAGGAGTGGCACTATGAGCCACCCTCCTCCTAACACAACTGGACCTTAGGCCTCTAGCCAATCAAGAGTGGCACTATGGGTCACCATTCGTCCGAGATCGTCCGAGGTCAGTTGCACCCAAGAAAACCACAGCTGAGGAAGATCCACGTATCCTAGCAGCAGTAACAGAGGATTCCAAGGCCAATGCTGTAACTCTCCGCAGGGACGACCTGCAACTCCAAGTTTGAGTCTGTAGTACAATGCGAAACCGACTTCACAAAGCTGGCGTGCATCATAGGAATCCCGAAAAGAAAGAAAAAGTAAGAAAGCGACGCCTCATGAAGAGGCAACGCATCGCACAGCGATACGTGCATGAGGATATGCAGTGTTGGGAAGGGTTATATTCTCTGATGAGAAAACCTTTTCATCCAGCACACATGGGAGGCAACATTGCTGACACAGAAATGGGACAAGATACGCTCCGGAGAATATCTACGAAATCAATAGAAGTGGTCACGTCACCTGCAACAACTGAGGATGGCTCCATGTATATGGCATAGGGCAACTGGCCGATACTGACGGGTGCTT
Organism: Panulirus ornatus; assembly: GCF_036320965.1. Taxonomy (NCBI): domain Eukaryota; kingdom Metazoa; phylum Arthropoda; class Malacostraca; order Decapoda; family Palinuridae; genus Panulirus; species Panulirus ornatus. The sequence continues at coordinate 10,818,162 of NC_092249.1, forward strand.
CACTGCAGAGAAGTATCTTGAGGTACTGGAAGAAATGATGCTACCCTCGGTTCGTGCCATGGCTTTACCCTACCCAGAAAGGATAGTATTAATGCAGGTAAGTGAAAAATCGCAACTTGAATAACACTACGTCCCTGAATAACTAGTATCATATGCCCCCTCTTCCTCATCCCACCCCCCGTCAACGTCATGCTTGTTCAAACGTCACTATCATGACCGTAAATCTACAATATACTCCACCACAATCCTCACCCGTTGCTCAGGACATATACCGTTACTCACGTCATCTTTGGCTAGCAAATATGGTAATCAATAATTGCAACCATCCATCAATAATATTGTTGTCCATCTCATATCTCATGGGATCTGAATACACTATCAAATAGTCACTGTCTTTACACAGAAATTGTGTTACTTTAGATAGAACACACACACTACGATTCTTAATCTTATTGGAGTTACTGTTATCCTTAAGTTTGATATCAATCATAAATGTAGGGGAAGCATCAATCATAAGGTTTCATTGATATCGAGAGTACAAAACCTGCACTGAACTATATTGGTATTTGAAATGACCGTTACTCAAACTTTCTGCTCCCCCTAAGTGTGCCCTTCGGCTCTTTCATCCTACAAACCTTGTAGTGCAGAGAATATACGTCATTCTTATCACTGGTACGCGAGCGTAGTTTAGATATTAGATTTTTGTGGATACCCTCACATGTAGGAGTCACACACACTGACACACTTGACCAGTTAGCCAAAACTGCCTGTGATCTTACCCCTACCGTGGCGCTGGTCCGTCATCCTCCCTCACCTGCTGCAGTCGTCGAGAATTCGCTCAGCGGTACTCCTTCCCACAGCACACCACTGTAGGGACATACCGAGACCCGACAGTGCAGCAGTACAATACTATGATTTGTTCCGTCTACACCGCAAGCACAATGTAGTTTCCGCTATGTTAAGACTGGGCTACACTGTGCTGTATCTGCGTGGCAGGTTGCCGGGGTAGGGGATGAGCCCCACTTTTCCTCTTGCCCCCACACTGTAATTCAACCTACTCGAACACATCACAACACTACTGCCTGGACTGTTCCGTGGTAGGTGACATGCTGACGCCGCGGGGACATTCCCTCCCTCACCACAATGTGTCACAACCACGTAGATCCGATTCTCATTCGCAAACCGCACTTTGGCCGGTGTTACATCTAGGTGCCGTGCACTAGCACACTTTAAGTGCCCTGCGTTGCACTAGCGCCTTTTGCAGTTCATTATGATGTACTATATTGTAATTGTATTGGTTTGATGGCCTAAGGTGCAACAAACTGATTAAAACAGGAGCAGGGCCAGGAGAGTGCTTGGTGCTGGATCATGCAGCAGGTCATGCAGGAGTGGGAACTGCTTCGCAGACATCAGGCGACCGTGTATAATGTGGTGTCATCAGGTCATTGATGCCGAGGGATGGTCAAGTTATTAGGGGTTTACCTTTCCCTCTCTCTACCCTCAATGAACCATTACTTATATCTTCTTCACCACCTCACATATTCACAAGAACATACAATCTAAATATGCTATAAGGAAAATAATTATTTTTGATGGGTTATTGTGTTTTATATTTATCCTTACGACACGAAGCAGATCTTTGTCCCAGCCAGAAAATATAACCAATAAGATATACGGTTCAAAATGTTTCACGAATGCAATATAAAGTGTCATATTACTACAAAGACCAATAATTCATGTAAATGACATTAAACTCGGTGCAATACGTAATGGTAGCCAGGATAAACATACGAAATGACAACTTACAATATCGACACGTTTACTGCGTTTACGTAGAATACCAATGTTAGATAATTGCAGTATCTGATAATCGATAATACACTGAATGCCTGGGATTGGTGTGTGTGGTTATGATGTGGCAAGAGTGGAGGCGGTAGGCAGGTAGCCATTAGGTTGTTTAGGTCATCAAGTGGTTACAACTCATTTATCTCGGGCAAGATATATGTTGTGGAAACAATATTGATGATTGATATGCTGATGCAAACAAATTAAACCTGAATACACATTTAAAGGAGGTTGGTAATGCACTGTGCGTACTGCTCTGCGATACATACTAAAGTGACGACTGATAACAACAGATACGGTCAGCAACATTAACAGAGACCTAAGAATATAAGTTTCCTCCTACCCTACGATACCCTGTCCTACCTCATACAACCCTGTTCTCCTATCCCTTACTACCCTGTTCTCCTACCCCACAATACCCTGTCCTACCCCACATTACCCTGTCCTCCTATCCCATACTACCCAGTCCTCCTACCCCATAATACACTGTCCTCCTATCCCATACTACCCTCTCCTCTTACCCCACAATACCGTCCTCCTGTCCCATACTACCCTGCCCTCCTACCCCACACTACCCTGTCCTCCTATGCCATACTACCCTGTCCTCCTATCCCATACTACCCTGTCCTCCTATCCCATACTACCCTCTCCTCTTACCCCACAATACCGCCCTCCTAGCCCATACTAACCCTGCCCTCCTACCCCACACTACCCTGTCCTCCTATGCCATACTACCCAGTCCTCCTATCCCATACTACCCTGTCCTCCTATCCCATACTACCCTCTACTCTTACCCCACAGTACCGCCCTCCTATCCCATACTACCCTGCCCTCCTATCCCACACTACCCTGTCCTCCTATCCCATACTACCCTGCCCTCCTACCCCACACTACCCTGCCCTCCTACCCCACACTACCCTGTCCTCCTATCCCATACTAACCTGTCCTCCTACCCCACACTACCCTGTCCTCCTATCCCATACTACCCTCTACTCTTACCCCACAATACCGCCCTCCTATCCCATACTACCCTGCCCTCCTATCCCATACTACCCTGTCCTCCTATCCCATACTACCCTCTCCTCTTACCCCACAATACCGCCCTCCTATCCCATACTACCCTGCCCTCCTACCCCACACTACCCTGTCCTCCTATCCCATACTACCCTGCCCTCCTACCCCACACTACCCTGTCCTCCTACCCCACACTACCTTGTCCTCCTACCCCAAACTACCCTGTCCTCCTATCCCATACTACCCTCTCCTCTTACCCAACAATACCGTCCTCCTATCCCATACTACCCTGCCCTCCTACCCCAAACTACCCTGTCCTCCGATCCCATACTATCCAGTGTCCTCCTACCCCACACTACCCTGCCCTCCTATCCCATACTACCCTGCCCTCCTACCCCACACTACCCTGTCCTCCTATCTCATACTACCCTGCCCTCCTACCCCACACTACCGTGTCCTCCTATCCCATACTATCCTGTCCTCCTACCTCACACTACCCTGTCCTCCTATCCCGTACTATCCAGTCCTCCTACCCCACAATACCCTGCCCTCCTATCCCACACTTCAATGCCCTTCAACCCCACACTACCCTGTCCTCCCACCCAACACTACTCTGTCCTCCTAGCCCATACTACCCTGTCCTCCTATCCCATACTACCCTCTCCTCTTACCCCACAATACCGTCCTCCTATCCCATACTACCCTGCCCTCCTACCCCACACTACCCTGCCCTCCTATCCCATACTACCCTCTCCTCTTACCCCACAATACCGTCCTCCTATCCCATACTACCCTGCCCTCCTTCCTCACACTACCCTGTCCTCCAATCCCATACTACCCTGCCCTCCTACCCCACACTACCCTGCCCTATCCCATACTATCCTGTCCTCCTATCCCACACTACCCTGCCCTCCTATCCCATACTACCCTGCCCTCCTAACCCACACTACCCTGCCCTCCTATCCCATACTACCCTGCCCTCCTAACCCACACTACCCTGCCCTCCTATCCCATACTACCCTGCCCTCCTACCCCACACTACCCTGTCCTTCTATCCCATACTATCCTGTCCTACCCCACACTATCCTGTCCTCCTATCCCATACTAACCTGCCCTCCTACCCCACACCACCCTGTCCTCTTATCCCATACTACCCTCTCCTCTTACCCCACAATACCATCCTTCTCTCCCATACTACCCTGCCCTCCTACCCCACACTACCCTGCCCTATCCCATACTATCCTGCCCTCCTACCCCACACTACCCTGTCCTCCAATCCCATACTACCCTGCCCTCCTACCCCACACTACCCTGTCCTCCAATCCCATACTACCCTGCCCTCCTACCCCACACTACCCTGCCCTATCCCATAATACCCTGCCCTCCTACCCCACACTACCCTGTCCTCCTATCTCATACTACCCTGCCCTCCTACCCCACACTACCCTGTCCTCCTACCCCACACTACCCTGTCCTCCTACCCCACAATACCCTGCCCTCCTACCCCACACTACCCTGCCCTCCTACCCCACACTACTCTGTCCTTCTATCCCATACTACCCTGTCCTCCAATCCCACACTACCCTCTCCTATCCCATACTATCCTGTCCTACCCCACACTACCCTGTCCTCCTATTCCATATTATCCTGTCCTCCTACCCCACAATACCCTGCCCTCGTACCCCGCACTACCCTGCCCTCCTACCCCACACTACCCTGCCCTCCTACCCCACACTACCCTGTCCTCCTACCCACACTACCCTGTCCTTCTATCCCATACTACCCTGTCCTCCTAACCCACACTACCCTGTCCTCCTACCCCACACTACCCTGCCCTCCTACCCCACACTACCCTGCCCTCCTACCCCACACTACCCTGCCCTCCTACCCCACACTACCCTGTCCTTCTATCCCATACTACCCTGTCCTCCTACCCCAAACTACCCTCTCCTCCTATCCCATACTATCCTGTCCTACCCCACACTACCCTGTCCTCCTATCCCATATTATCCTGTCCTCCTATCCCATACTACCCTCTCCTCTTACCCCACATTACCGTCCTCCTATCCCATACTACCCTGCCCTCCTATCCCAAACTACCCTGTCCTCCTATCCCATACTATCCTGTCCTCCTACCCCATACTACGCTGCCCTCCTATCCCATACTACCCTGCCTTCCTACCCCACACTACCCTGTCCTCCTATCCCATACTACCCTGCCTTCCTACCCCACACTACCCTGTCCTCCTATCCCATACTATCCTGTCCTCCTACCACACACTACCCTGTCCTCCTATCCCATACTATCCTGTCCTCCTACCCCACAATACCCTGCCCTCCTACCCCACACTTCCCTTCCCTTCAACCCCACACAACCCTGTCCTCCTACCCCACACTTCCTTGTCCTCCTACCCCACACTACCCTGTCCTCCTAACTCATACTACCCTCTCCTCTTACCCCACAATACCGTCCTCCTATCCCATACTACCCTGCCCTCTTACCCCACACTACCCTGCCCTCCTATCCCATACTACCCTGCCCTCCTACCCCACACTATCCTGTCCTCCTATCCCATACTACCCTGTCCTCCTACCCCACACTACCCTGTCCTCCTATACTATCTTGCCCTCCTACCCCACACTACCCTGTCCTCCTATTTCATACTACCCTGCCCTCCTACCCCACACTACCCTGTCCTCCTATCCCATACTATCCTGTCCTCCTACCCCACAATACCCTGCCCTCCTACCCCACACTACCCTGCCCTCTTATCCCATACTACCCTGCCCTCCTACTCCATACTACCCTGTCCTCCTATCCCATACTACCCTGCCCTCCTACCCCACACTACCCTGTCCTCCTATCCCATACTACCCTCTCCTCTTACCCCACAATACCGTCCTCCTATCCCATACTACCCTGTCCTTCTACCCCATACTACCCTACCCTCCTACCCCACACTACCCTGTCCTCCTATCCCATACTATCCTGTCCTCCTACCCCACAATACCCTGCCCTCCTACCCCACACTTCCCTGTCCTTCAACCCCACACTACCCTGTCCTTTAAAACCACAATACCCTGCCCTCTAAACCCTCAATATACTGCCCTCCAACCCCACACTACCCTGCGCTTGTACCGCAAACTATCCTGCCTACCAACCCGACACTGCCCTGTCCTCCAACACACTATGCTGACCTCCAACCCCACACTACCTTGCCCTCCTACCCCACACTAACCTGCCCTCTAGCCCCACACTACCCTCCCCTCCAACCCCACACTACCCTCCCCTCCAACCTTACAAAAATCTGCTCACCAACCCCCACACTACCCTGCCCTCCATTCCCATACCGCCTTGACCTCCAACCCCACACTAAAGTACCCTCCTAGCTCACATTATCCTTGACCTCTTATTTCAATCTATCCTACCCTCCAACCCCATGTCCTGAAGCACAGTTTGAACCTACGACAAGTGGCACTGTGAAGTGGTCTTGGCCCTCAGATTGGCCCTTTGTTGACTCTGCCTAAGGTAGCTGGCTAATGGAACCACTCTGCCAAGGTTTCATTCACTCCACAACATTAATCTAAGAAGGGTTATATATCTACTTATTATGCAGTCATTTGGATAACTCTTTGCTTAATCAGTCAAATAAGCTTTGATAAGCAAGCACACATCAGATTTCATCCTACAACAATAATTCACAAAGTATCAAATCCTGATGCTGTACAATTCTTAAAAGTAGTTCTCAGTGAGAATATGTTTCACAAGCAATATACTTTGCATCTGCTCTTAATATGCTGCATCCACCCAACCCTAAAACTGATTTTACCTAAGAACACTGAGTTGAGAGGTCCCTGCCACAGTCATACTTATATAGAGAAACTATAGTCATAGATAGAAATGAAAAAACGAACAAAAAATTACTGTTACTACTGTTACCTATATCACAACCATATCATCATCATTGCCAATACCAACAACACAACTGCACAAGGAGGAAATTGCTACTTGTGACAATATGTGACAGGTCGAGTCTGCTCAACAATTTGAAACTGTAGGTCTTGTGACTTTGGGACCTCAGGCTCTGCCTCTTGCACTCTGCCAATGCTTGCAAAATACTGTGCTCATTCTGGCAGGTAAATCACTTTGCCACAGGCTAACCCCATCTGACTAGACCTGTCACTGATCTGTTCATTGCCTAAATCCTTTCTCCTTCCCTGACCCCACCACACACTGAACTCCTTGTTCAGTCAGTGTGTGTTTGGTTTGAGGACATTATTGTGAAACTGTAAGGTAATTGTCTTGTCCCTGTGTATTTAGACAAGTTTTAAGGCCACAAGAGCACATTTTATATGTGGGTTTGTGGGTCTGGAGGTGGTGTCACACCCCTAAGGCCCTTCCAGGTTTAGGCCTGATATGTGATATAATAGGAAACAGGTAAGAATGAATGTGTTCACTGATTACAATAGGTTAGGCCAAGTAAGATGTTCACATTCACAGAAATGACACAGTCTATAAAATTTTTGAAAAAAAAGTACACCCCACAATAGCCCAGAAAGTTACTATCATACCTCTTTTTCCACTGAAAAATTGAGGACAAAAAACACATTTGTTTTTTCAAAGATAATATTTACTTTATATAATATATTCATTTGATTCATATATTTGCACAGGATCACTATATATATATATGACAAAAATATGTTGTACATAAATGGATGGGATTGTTGTCATGTAACAGGTTATTTGCACTATCTTAACATCAAAATTCATCTTATTTAGAATATAACACAATCACATTACAATACAGCAATCCATCCTAGCTCAGACATCATATCTATATTTAGGTATCTTGGTTTAGGTATCTACAGTTCCAGGCATTCTTACATGCATTTTGATATGAATAAAGGTAAGATAAAATTCTCTGACAATTATTACAACATGGATTTTAGTAAGAACTGTTGGATACGTAGCCAGACTTTGGACATCACATGTAGTACCATATTTCTTAATGTCCTCATGAATGACAGATAAATCAGGTGACCAATGATGACTATATCCATGCACGTTAGTTGTTTTTCATTTTCTAAGAATGTAAATATAGGTGCAATTTATTGAAGATTACTGTAACAAGGTGAATGTATCTATTGTTGACAATACATGCATCAGAAATTGGTGATGAGGCCTCAGCAGACCTTGCAGCAATACCATTTACTTGTACATGGTATCTTCAGTGAATTTAACCTTTTCTATCCTTAGAGAAAGAAAAATCATCAAAGCTTGCTGCTCTTATATGCATATGCATCCAAACATATGATGTCTGCCAAGAACAAAATACATGTAATCCCCTTTTAACAAAGTCCTGCTTTACATAGCTCTGAGGTACCAGCTGAGGTACCAGCATTAGGAACATGATTCAGTCAGAACAGTATCTGATGTGGTTCAACACAGTTGATTAATGTAGTTCAATGCTATTCATTTCTTTGAGATGAAATAGTTATGAATGGAGGGCAAAAAGTGTAGGGTATAAGGCCATGAACAAATATGTTGAAAAGAGTGTGAAAGAATAATGAATAAGGATCTCAAATGAAAAATTAATCAGAGTTAAAAATGAGTAACATTAAGTGAATAACATATAAAGGGTGCAAGCGGAGAAAATTTATTAGACAAATCTGCCACCCTTACACACATCACCTATCTTTTCAATTTTTAAACTATCATGTATAGTATTACATATGAAATAGTGGCAATTTTTGAGTTATATGGGGAAAACACATTGATCATGGACTGCACCTCATTTTATATAATGGAAATTTTGTAGGAATTTGTTGTTCACTTCAAAACATTTTGCTTAATGTAACACCTTCAAGTTAAGTGGGAAATGCCTGTATGGTGAAACCCCATTCTGATGGACCTTAATATAACAGAATTCAGCTTCTATTGGACCCCTTTGGATTTTATCAGGCAATGTTTGAGACCTACCAGAAAATTCTGTTATATTCCCTTACATTGTACATTTTGTTTGGTACAGTAACTCCTTGGAATGAGTTTGGGATACAACAGAATAGCCCGCCACTTATGCCGCCTCAGTCAAAGATGCTCAACCTTAGTTAAAGACAATAAGCATCTGAGCATGAGAACATGTGACAGCATATATATAGTGCGTCACCTCAGTAGATATTTTTCTTTATTTCATTCACACAGAATGTTCTCCCATCATGCATGAATGTAGTTCTACACTAAGTTAATTAGTTCTACACTAATTCAATGGTGCAATACTATTTTTTGTACCTTTACACCTACAACAATAATATGAGCAGAAATTTCAAGATAAAGCAAGACCTACCTTTGTTACTGCCCATCAGTGCCCATTTTCTCACATAACTCTAGTGCTTTTTGTGGTACAAAGGCTTGTCTTTTTAAATACATTATGGCAGACAGAATGCTGTCTGTGGTGCATGTGCTTAGAGGTCCACATAACACCTCAGCATTGCTGAAAAGAAGTGCTAGTGCACAGTACAGGGGCCCTTCCTTTTGTAGAAAATTTATAAAGAAGGGCAAACTCCAGGAACCTGAAAGTGCTGTGCTTGACTAGTAAAAGTAAAACTGTGTGAGGAAACTCCAAAATGCAGTAAATAAATTCATTATCCAGATGAGCTTTGCTGAGCAGTTATTCAAAGCCAGCTCAAGATGGCACCATCATTTCCACAACTGTCATAGCCTGGTGGACAAGAAAATGAGGAAATTATGAGTGTTGACAAAAGTGCTGTGAAGCAATTTTGCTAAAAGGTTAAGAGAAATCATCAACAGCAGCAGCCTAGAGCTGTTCCAGGTGTACAACAAGATGGAGAGATGGCTCTAACGGTAATCCTTGCCCAAGAACAGCTAGGCTCATAAGAGCACTTCTAACACCCTAGGCCACAAGAAAAAGAAAAAGCATACTTCTGTAAGAGCCTTAAGTTTGTTTTTTGTTGTGGGCAACAGCAAGAAGCCTTATGCCATGTGCCTGTGTTATACAATGGCAACAAGATTGCATGGTTTACACAAGTTATTTTCTCTAGCTGGATCCACTGGCATTTTGTTGCTGTTGTAAGGAATCCTTGAGTCTTCTATGAAGGTGGCTCCAAATGAGGTAAGAGCCCTGCTCCTCCTAAACAACTCTCTAGCCTATCCAGAGTCTTGTGAAGTGTCCCACAGGACCTACAGATCAGGACAATGTTCCTGCCTGCCAAAATTACCTCCTTAAACCAACTCATGGATCAGGGAAGCATCATGTCTACTAAGTAATTCTACAACAGTGAGGATTTGGACCTCTTTTCAAGGTAACTGAGACAGCAAAAGTAAGTGAATGCTCTACTCTCATATGTGCCACATAAACAAATATATAAGCATCTATCTTTTCTTTTCTCTTTTTTGTTTGTTCAGTTTACCATATTAGCAAGGCAGCTTTAGGAACAGATGGCTGGGCTTGTTCATCTGCTCCTTTTGGGATTAACAAAAGGTTCTACAGGAGTAGCATTTTTTCTGGCCAGCTTTATTCCTATACTTACAATTACCCCAGTACCATGTTATATGAAAAAGTCCAGGTTTTAAACAGGACCTTTCTAAAGGATCCTGCAGCCTAAGGATGCACTAATTCTAGTTGCAGGGAAATGTAGACTCCTTTAGAATGAGAATTTCTTTAATAACACTGCACTCCCCGTGGCAAAGCCTTGCCAGAAGTGACTTTTCTCTTGTAAGTGCACTCTTGAGTAAGAGGAATCTGATACCACATATCAATAAAAAAAATTTCATACTTGTCCATAATTTCCCGCATTAGCGAGGTAGTGACAGAAACAGACATAGAAAGGCTGCAATTGCTCACTTCCATTCCTTAGCACTAAAACCACAGCCTACTATTCATGACCAGGCCCCACAAACCTTTTCATGGTTTCCCCCAGCTACTTCACATGCCCTGGTTTGGTCCACTGATAGCATGATGCCCCCTTTTATGCCACATCATTCCAATTCACCCTATCCCATGCATGTCTTTCACCTTCCTGCATGTTCAGTCCCCAACCACTTTAAATATTTTCATTCCATCCTTCCATTTCCAGTATGGTCTTCCTTTTGCCTTTTCTCCTCTCCTTCTGACATATATATCCTCTTTGTCAACCTCTCCTCACTCATTCTTTCCATATGTCCAAATTGGAGGTGGAAGGATGGAGTGAAAAAGATTTTGAGCAATCAGGGCCTGAACATGCAGGACTGTGAGAGATGTGCAAGGAATAGAGTGAATTGGAACGATGTGGTATACTGGGGTCAATGTGCTGTTAATGGACTGAACCAGGGTATGTGAAGCATCTGGGGTAAACAATGCAAAGGTCTGTGGAGCCCGGATGTGGATAGGGAACTTAGTTTCAGTGCACTACATATGACAGCTAGAGACTGAGTGTGAACGAATGTGGCCTTTTTGTCTGTATTCCTGGAGTTGCCTCACCGAAGCAGGGGATAGTGATGCTGTTTTCCTGTGGGGCGAGGTACATGTGATTGATTATAGAGTGGCAGATGTAGGGTGTTTAGTCGAGGTGGTGTGCGAAGTGAGTAGGGTCAGGAAGATTGGTTTGGTAAACAAAGAGGCAGTGAAAGCTTTGTGGAAGATGAAAGCTGGCAAGGCAGCAGATTTGGATGGTATTGCAGTAGAATTTATTAAAAAAGGGGGTGACTGTGTTGCTGACTGTTTGGTGATGATATTCAGTGTATGTATGGTTCACGGTGAATTTCCTGAGGATTGGCGGAATGCATGCATATTGCCACTGTACAAAGGCAAAGGGGATAAAGGTGAGTGTTCAAATTACAGAGGTATAAGTTTGATGAGTATTCCTGGGAAATTATATAGAAAGGTATTGATTGAGAGGGCCGAGGTATGTACAGAGCATCAGATTGTGGAAGAGCAGTGTGGTTTCAGAAGTGGTAGAGGATGTGTGGATCAGTTGTTTGCTTTGAGGAATGTATCTGAGAAAAACTCAGAAAAACAAATAGATTTGTATGTGGCATTTATGGATCTGGAGAAGGCACATGATAGAGTTGATAAAGATGCTCTGTGGAAGGTATTAAGATTATATGGTGTGGGAGATGAGTTGCTACAAGCAGTGAAAAGTTTTTATCGAGGATGTAAGGCATGTGTATGAGTAGGAAGAGAGGAAAGTGATTGGTTCTCAGTGAATGTTGGTTTGCAGCACGGGTACGTGATGTCTCCATGGTTGTTTGATTTGTTTATGAATGGGGTTGTTAGGAGGTGAATGCAAGAGTTTTGGAGAGAGGGGCAAGTATGCAGTCTGCTGCTGATGAGATGGCTTGGGAAGTGAGTCAGTTGTTCGCTGATGATACAGCACTGATGGCTGATTCGGATGAGAAACTGCAGAAGCTGGTGACTGAGTTTGGTAAAGTGTGTGAAAGAAGGAAGCTGAGAGTAAATGTGAATAAGAGCAAGGTTATTAGGTTCAGTAGAGTTGAGGGACAAGTTTACTGGGATATAAGCTTGAATAGAGAAAAATTGGAGGAAATGAAGTGTTTCAGATATCTGGGAATGGATTTAGCAGTGGATGGAACCATGGAAGCAGATGTGAGTCATGGTGGGGGAGGGGGTGAAGGTTCCGGGAGCATTGAAGAATATGTGGAAGGCGAGAATGTTATCTCAATGAGCAAAAATGGGTTTGTTTGAAGGAACAGTGGTTCCAACAATGTTATATGGTTGCAAGGCATCGGCGACAGATAGGGTTGTGTGGAGGAGGGTGGATGTTTTGGAAATGAAATGTTTGAGGACAATATGTGGTGTGAGGTGGTTTGAAAAGGTAAGAGAGATGTGTGGTAATAAAAAGAGTGTGATTGAGAGAGCAGAAGAGGGTGTATTGAAATGGTTTGGTTACATGGAGAGAATGAGTGAGGAAAGATTAACAAAGAGGATATATGTGTCAGAGGTAGAGGGAATGAGGAAAAGCAGGAGACCAAATTTGAGGTGGAAGGTTGGAGTGAAAAAGATTTTGAGTGATCTGGGCCTGAACATACAGGAGGGTGAAAAGCGTACAAGGGAAAGAGTGAATTGGAACGAATTGGTATACTGGGGCCGATGTGCTGTCAATGGATTGAACAAAGGCATGTGAAGCATCTGGAGTAAACCATGGAAAGTTTGTTGGGCCTGGATGTGGAAAAGGAGCTGTTCTTTCAGTGCATTGCACATGACAGCTAGAGACAATGTGAATAAATGTGGCCTTTGTTGTCTTTTCCTAGTGTTACCTCACGCGTCCATAGAGGGAAGGGGTGCTATTTCATGTGTAGTGGGGTGGCGATGGGAATGGTTGAAGGGAGGAAGTATGAATATATACATGTGTATATATGTATGTATACAATGAAATGTATAGTTATGTATATGTTTGTGTGTATGGACATGTATATACATGTGTATGTGGGTGGGTTGGGCCATTCTATCGTCTCTTTCCTTGAGCTGCCCCACTAATACGAGAGACAGTGACTAATTATAATAAAAAGAATTTATTTATATATTTATTTGTCGCTGTCTCCTATGTTAGTCAGGTAGAGCAAGTAAACAGACATAAAAAGGGGCCAACCCACCCACATACACATGTATATACATACACATCCACACACGCACATATACATACCTATACATCTCAACGTATACATATATATATACACACACAGACATATACATATATACAGATGTACATAATTCATACTGTCTGCCTTTATTCATTCCCATCGCCACCCCCCCACACACGAAATAACAACTCCCCTCCTCCCGCATGTGCGGGAGGTAGTACTAGAAAAAGACAACAAAGGCCACATTCGTTCACACTCAGTCTCTAGCTGTCATGTATAATGCACTGAAACCACAGCTCCCTTTCCACATCCAGGCCACACAGAACTTTCCATGGTTTACCCCAGACGCTTCACATGTCCTGGTTCAATCCATTGACAGCAAGTCGACCCCAGTATACCACATCGTTCCAATTCACTCTCTTCCTTGCACGCCTTTCACCCTCCTGCATGTTCAGGCCCCGATCACTCAAAATCTTTTTCACTCCATCTTTCCACCTCCAATTTGGTCTCCCACTTCTCCTTGTTCCCTCCACCTCTGATATATATATCCTCTTGGTCAATCTTTCCTCACTCATTCTCTCCATGTGACCAAGCCATATCAAAACACCCTCTTCTGCTTTCTCAACCACACTCTTTTTATTACCACACATCTCTCTCAGCCTTTAATTACTTACTCGATCAAACCACCCCACACCACATATTGTCCTCAAACATCTCATTTCCAGCACATCCACCCTCCTGTGCACAACTCTATCCATAGCCCACACCTCGCAACCATATAACATTGTTGGAACCACTATTCCTTCAAACATACCCATTTTTGCTTTCCGAGATAATGTTCTCGACTTCCACACATTCTTCAATGCTCCTAAAACTTTCGCCCCTTCCCCCACCCTATGATTCACTTCCGCTTCCATGGTTCCATCCGCTGCCAGATCCACTCCCAGATATCTAAAACACTTCACTTCCTCCAGTTTTTCTCCATTCAAACTTACCTCCCAATTGACTTGACCCTCAACCCTACTGTACCTAATAACCTTGCTCTTATTCACGTTTACTCTCAGCTTTCTTCTTTCACACACTTTAGCAAACTCAGTCACCAGCTTCTGCAGTTTCACACCCGAATCAGCCACCAGCGCTGTATCAACAGTGAACAACAATTGACTCACTTCCCATACACTCTCATCCACAACAGACTGTATACTTGCCCCTCTTCCCAAAACTCTTGCATTCACCTCCCTAACAACCCCATCCATAAACAAATTAAACAACAATGGAGACATCATGCACCCCTGCCGCAAACAAACATTCATTGAGAACCAATCAGTTTCCTCTCTTCCTACATGTACACATGCCTTACATCCTCGATAAAAACCATTCATTGCTTCTAACAACTTGCCTCCCACACCACATATTCTTAATACCTTCCACAGAGCATCTCTATCAACACTATCATATGCCTTCTCCAGATCCATAAATGCTACATACAAATCCATTTGATTTCTTAGTATTTCTCACACACATTCTTCAAAGCAAACACCTGATCCACACATCCTCTACCACTTCTGAAACCACACTGCTCTTCCCCAATCTGATGCTCTGTACATGCCTTCACCCTCTCAATCAATACCCTCCCATACAATTTCCCAGGAATACTCAACAAACTTATACCTCTGTAATTTGAGCACTCACCAATAGTCAGGCACCTCACCATGAGTCATACATACAATAAATAACCTTACCAACCACTCAACGATACAGTCACCCCCTTTTTGAATAAATTCCACTGCGACAAAGCAAAAAAAAAAAAAAAAAAATAAAAGAAAGAGGCAGGAGGTCAAGAGAAAGGTGCAAGAGGTGAAAAAGAGGGCAAATAAGAGTTGGGGTGAGAGAGTATCATTAAATTTTAGGGAGGATAAAAAAATGCTTTGGAATGAGGTAAATAAAGTGCGTAAGACAATGGAGCAAATGGGAACTAATGGGGAGGTGATAACAAGTAGTGGTGATGTGAGAAGGAGATGGAGTGAGTATTTTGAAGGTCTGCTGAATGTGTTTGATGATAGAGTGGCAGATATAGGGTGTTTTGGTCGAGGTGGTGTGCAAAGTGAGAGGGTTAGGGAAAATGATTTGGTAAACAAAGAAGAGGTAGTAAAAGCTTTGTGGAAGATGAAAGCTGGCAAGGCAGCAGGTTTGGATGGTATTGCAGTGGAATTTATTAAAAAAGGAGGTGACTGTATTGTTGACTGGATGGTACCGTTATTTAATGTATGCATGATTCATGGTGAGGTGCCTGAGGATTGGCAGAATGTTTGCATAGTGCCATTGTACAAAGGCAAAGGGGATAAGAGTCAGTGCTCAAATTACAGGGGCATAAGTTTGTTGAGTATTCCTGGCAAATTATATGGGAGGGTATTGATTGAGAGGGTGAAGGCATGTACAGAGCATCAGATTGGGGAAGAGCAGTGTGGTTTCAGAAGTGGTAGAGGACGTGTGGATCAGGTTTTTGCTTTGAAGAATGTATGTGAGAAATACTTAGAAAAGCAAATGGATTTGTATGTAGCATTTATGGATCAGGAGAAGGCATATGATAGTGTTGATAGAGATGCTCTGTGGAAGGTATTAAGAATATGTGGTGTGGGAGGCAAGTTGTTAGAAGCAGTGAAAAGTTTTTATCGAGAATGTAAAGCATGTGCATGTGTAGGAAGAGAGGAAATTGATTGGTTCTCAGTGAATGTAGGTTTGCAGCAGGGGTGTGTGATGTCTCCATGGTTGTTTAGTTTGTTTATGGATGGGGTTGTTAGGGAGGTGAATGCAAGAGTTTTGGAAAGAGGGGCAAGTATGCAGTCTGTTGTGGATGAGAGAGCTTGGAAAGTGAGTCAGTTGTTGTTCGCTGATGATACAGTGCTGGTGGCTGATTCATGTGAGAAACTGCAGAAGCTGGTGACTGAGTTTGCTAAAGTGTGTGAAAGAAGAAAGTTGAGAGTAAATGTGAATAAGAGCAAGGTTATTAGGTACAGTAGGGTTGAGGGTCAAGTCAATTGGGAGGTAAGTTTGAATGGAGAAAAACTGGAGGAAGTAAAGTGTTTTAGAGATCTGGGAGTGGATCTGGCAGTGGATGGAACCATGGAAGCAGAAGTGAGTCATAGGGTGGGGGAGGGGGCGAAAATTCTAGGAGCCTTGAAGAATGTGTGGAAGTCGAGAACATTATCTCGGAAAGCAAAAATGGGTATGTTTGAAGGAATAGTGGTTCCAACAATGTTGTATGGTTGCGAGGCGTGGGCTATGGATAAAGTTGTGCGCAGGAGGGTGGATGTGCTGGAAATGAGATGTTTGAGGACAATATGTGGTGTGAGGTGGTTTGATCGAGTAAGTAATATAAGGGTAAGAAAGATGTGCGGTAATAAAAAGAGTGTGGTTGAGAGAGCAGAAGAGGGTGTTTTGAAATGGTTTGGTCACATGGAGAGAATGAGTGAGGAAAGATTGACCAAGAGGATATATGTGTCAGAGGTGGAGGGAACGAGGAGAAGTGGGATACCAAATTGGAGGTGGAAAGATGGAGTGCAAAAGATTTTGAGTGATCGGGGCCTGAACATGCAGGAGGGTGAAAGGCGTGCAAGGAATAGAGTGAATTGGAACGATGTGGCATACCGGGGTCGACGTGCTGTCAATGGATTGAACCAGGGCATGTGAAGTGTCTGGGGTAAACCATGGAAAGTTCTGTGGGGCCTGGATGTGGAAAGGGAGCTGTGGTTTCAGTGCCTTATTACATGACAGCCAGAGACTCAGTGTGAACGAATGGGGCCTTTGTTGTCTTTTCCTAGTGCTACCTCGCACACATGAGGGGGGAGGGGGTTGTTATTACATGTGTGGCGAGGTGGCAATGGGAATAAATGAAGGCAGACAGATTGAATTATGTACATGTGTATATATGTATATGTCTGTGTGTGTATATATATGTATACATTGAGATGTATAGGTATGTATATTTGCCTGTGTGGACGTGTATGTATATACATGTGTATGTGGGTGGGTTGGGCCATTCTTTCGTCTGTTTCCTTGCGCTACCTCGCTAACGCGGGAGACAGCGACGCAGCAAAATAAAAAAAAATATATATCTTTATAATATATATATATATATATATATCTTTTTTTTTTTGCTTTGTCGTTGTCTCCCGCGTTTGTGAGGTAGCGCAAGGAAACAGACGAAAGAAATGGCCTAACCCACCCCCATACACATGTATATACATATGTCCACACACTCAAAATATACATACCTACACAGCTTTCCATGGTTTACCCCAGACGCTTCACATGCCCTAATTCAATCTACTGACAGCACGTCAACCCCGGTATACCACATCGATCCAATTCACTCTATTCCTCGCCCTCCTTTCACCCTCCTGCATGTTCAGGCCCCGATCACACATAATCTTTTTCACTCCATCTTTCCACCTCCAATTTGGTCTCCCATTTCTCCTCGCTCCCTCCACCTCCGACACATATATCCTCTTGGTCAATCTTTCCTCACTCATTCTCTCCATGTGCCCAAACCACTTCAAAACACCCTCTTCTGCTCTCTCAACCACACTCTTTTTATTTCTAAACATCTCTCTTACCCTTACGTTACTTACTCGATGAAACCACCTTACACCACACATTGTCCTCAAACATCTCATTTCCAGCACATCCATCCTCCTGCGCACAACTCTATCCATAGCCCACACCTCGCAACCATACAACATTGTTGGAACCACTATTCCTTCAAACATACCCATTTTTGCTTTCCGAGATAATGTTCTCGACTTCCACACATTCTTCAAGGCTCCCAGAATTTTCGTCCCCTCCCCCACCCTATGATCCACTTCCGCTTCCATGGTTCCATCTGCTGCCAGATCCACTTCCAGATATCTAAAACACTTTACCTCCTCCAGTTTTTCTCCATATATATATATATATATATATATATATATATATATATATATATATATATATATATATATATATTTTTTTTTTTCTTTCTTTTAAACTATTTGCCATTTCCCGCGTTGGCGAGGTAGCGTTAAGAACAGAGGACTGGGCCTTTTTTGGAATATCCTCACCTGGCCCCCTCTATTCCTTCTTTTGGAAAATTAAAAAAAAAAAAAAACGAGAGGGGAGGATTTCCAGCCCCCCGCTCCCTCCCCTTTTAGTCGCCTTCTACGACACGCAGGGAATACATGGGAAGTATTCTTAATCCCCTATCCCCAGGGATAATATATATTTTTTTTTTTTTTTTTTTTTTTTTTTTATACTTTGTCGCTGTCTCCCGCGTTTGCGAGGTAGCGCAAGGAAACAGACGAAAGAAATGGCCCCCCCCCCCCCATACACATGTGCATACACACGTCCACACACGCAAATATACATACCTACACAGCTTTCCATGGTTTACCCCAGACGCTTCACATGCCTTGATTCAATCCACTGACAGCATGTCAACCCCTGTATACCACATCGCTCCATTTCACTCTATTCCTTGCCCTCCTTTCACCCTCCTGCATGTTCAGGCCCCGATCACACAAAATCTTTTTCACTCCATCTTTCCACCTCCAATTTGGTCTCCCTCTTCTCCTCGTTCCCTCCTCCTCCGACACATATATCCTCTTGGTCAATCTTTCCTCACTCATTCTCTCCATGTGCCCAAACCATTTCAAAACACCCTCTTCTGCTCTCTCAACCACGCTCTTTTTATTTCCACACATCTCTCTTACCCTTACGTTACTTACTCGATCAAACCACCTCACACCACACATTGTCCTCAAACATCTCATTTCCAGCACATCCATCCTCCTGCGCACAACTCTATCCATAGCCCACGCCTCGCAACCATACAGCATTGTTGGAACCACTATTCCTTCAAACATACCCATTTTTGCTTTACGTGTAGGAAGAGAGGAAAGTGATTGGTTCTCAGTGAATGTAGGTTTGCGGCAGGGGTGTGTGATGTCTCCATGGTTGTTTAATTTGTTTATGGATGGGGTTGTTAGGGAGGTAAATGCAAGAGTCCTGGAAAGAGGGGCAAGTATGAAGTCTGTTGGGGATGAGAGAGCTTGGGAAGTGAGTCAGTTGTTGTTCGCTGATGATACAGCGCTGGTGGCTGATTCATGTGAGAAACTGCAGAAGCTGGTGACTGAGTTTGGTAAAGTGTGTGGAAGAAGAAAGTTAAGAGTAAATGTGAATAAGAGCAAGGTTATTAGGTACAGTAGGGTTGAGGGTCAAGTCAATTGGGAGGTGAGTTTGAATGGAGAAAAACTGGAGGAAGTGAAGTGTTTTAGATATCTGGGAGTGGATCTGTCAGCGGATGGAACCATGGAAGCGGAAGTGGATCATAGGGTGGGGGAGGGGGCGAAAATTTTGGGAGCCTTGAAAATGTGTGGAATATATATATATATATATATATATATATATATATATATATATATATATATATATATATATATATATATATATATTATTCTTTTTATTTTGCTTTGTCGCTGTCTCCTGCGTTTGCGAGGTAGCACAAGGAAACAGACAAAAGAAATGGGCCAACCCACCCCCATACACAATGTATACACACACACACGTCCACACACACAAAATATACATACCTATACATCTCAATGTACACATATATATACATACACAGACACATACATATATACCCATGCACACATCTCACACTGTCTGCCCCCATTCACTCCCATCGCCACCTCGCCACACATGGAATACCATCCCCCTCCTCCCTCATGTGTGCGAGGTAGCACTAGGAAAAGACAACAAAGGCCCCATTCGTTCACACTCAGTCTCTAGCTGCCACGCAATAATGCCCGAAAACACAGCTCCCTTTCTACATCCAGGCCCCACACAACTTTCCATGGTTTACCCCAGATGCTTCACATGCCCTGATTCAATTCACTGACAGCACGTCAACCCTGGTATACCACATCGATCCAATTCACTCTATTCCTTGCCCTCCTTTCACCCTCCTGCATGTTCAGGCCCCGATCACACAAAATCTTTTTCACTCCATCTTTCCACCACCAATTTGGTCTCCCACTTCTCCTCGTTCCCTCCACCTCCGACACATATATCCTCTTGGTCAATCTTTCCTCACTCATTCTCTCCATGTGCCCAAACCATTTCAAAACACCCTCTTCTGCTCTCTCAACCACGCTCTTTTTATTTCCACACATCTCTCTTACCCTTACATTACTTACTCGATCAAACCACCTCACACCACACATTGTCCTCAAACATCTCATTTCCAGCACATCCACCCTCCTGCGCACAACTCCATCCATAGCCCACGCCTCGCAACCATATATATATATATATATATATATATATATATATATATATATATATATATATATATTCATCTTTTTACTATACTTTGTTGCTGTCTCCTGCGTTAGTGAGGTAGCGCAAGGAAACCGACGAAAGAATGGCCCAACCCACCAACATACACATGTATATACATACACGTCCACACACTCAAATATACATACCTATACATCTGAATGTATACATATATATACACACACAGACATATATATATATGTACACATGTACATAATTCACACTGTCTGCCCTTATTCATTCCTGTCACCACCCCGCCACACATGAAATAACAAACCCCTCGCCCCACATGTGCGCAAGGTAGCGCTTGGAAAAGACACAAAGGCCACATTCGTTCACATTCAGGTTCTAGCTGTCATGTATAATGCACCAAAACTGCAGCACTCCCTTTCCACATCCAGGCCCCACGAAACTTTCCATGGTTTACCCCAGACGCTTCACATGCCCTTGTTCAATCCATTGACAGCACATTGACCCCGATATACCACATCATTCCAATTCACTCTGTTCCTTGCCCGCCTTTCACCCTCCTGCATGTTCAGGCCCCGATCGCTCAAAATCTTTCTCACTCCATGTTTTCACCTCCAATTTGGTCTACTACTCCTCATTCCCTCCACCTCTGACGCATATATCCTCTTTGTCAATCTTTCCTCAATAACGCTCTCTGGCCATCTCTCCTACTTACATACGTATACTTATGTATATCTCTTTTTAAACTAGGTATTCCCAATCACCAGTTCTTTTTCAGCCATATAAATATACAAGCTCTTCACCATTTCCATTTACAACACTGAACACCCCAGGTACACCAATTATTCCCTCAACAGCCACATTACTCACCTTTGCATTCAAATCACCCAACACTATAACCCAGTCTTGTGCATCAAAACTACAAAACTCAGCTGCTCCCAAATCACTTGCCTCTCATGATCTTTCTTCTCATGCCAGGTGCATATACAGCAATAATCACCCATCTCTCTCCATCCACTTTCAGTTTTACCAATATCAATCTAGAGTCTACTTTCTTACACTCTATCACACACTCCCACCACTCCTGTTTCAGAGTAGTGCTACTCCTTCCCTTGCTCTTGTCCTCTCACTAACCCCTGACTTTACTCCCAAGACATTCCCAAACCACTCTTCCCCTTTACCCTTGAGCTTCGTTTCACTCAGAGCCAAAATATCCAGGTTCCTTTCCTCAAACATACTACCTATCTCTCCTTTTTTCTCATCTTGGTTACATGCACACACATTTAGACATCCCAATCTGGGCCTTTGAGGAGGATGAGCACTCCCCGCATGACTCATTCTTCTATTTCCCCTTTTAGAAAGATAAAATACGTAATATATATAATTGTGTTCATATACATCATACAATCCCTTAGAATGAGGTTGCACTGTTATGCAAGTGCCAATGAAAATAACATCACAATCTTGACATTAATTTCTGAGCACTCATAACAATAAGTTATTGAATTATCCATTTCCTTACTTAATGGAACACTTTCATTTGCTGTGCCATATAATACTGTAACCCTTCTTAAACTAAGTCTGCCAAATTTTATAAAAATCTTTTGAGCAAGTGTTCAGCTATGAGCTATTAGTGAAACTGAACAATGTTTAACTAATGGTTAATAAAATCTGAATATCTAAATCAGATATTTTTCATTCATCTTTCCCTACTTCTGACATGTGTTTTAGGGGAACATTGTTCTACCCTGATTAATCTGATAAAAAATATACAAATTTAAAGGTTAGCATATCTTCCTAGTAATCAGGATGACAAGTCACCCACATATTAACTTAAACATATAATAAGGAGAAATAATGATTATTGGTAAAAGCTGAATTTGCTTGAAAAAGAAATATCTAATTCATCCAACTCTGAATTATAACTCATCTACATAGCCACCAATGTAATCACTAAGGAGGAGGCTACATTTGATATTTCATGAGAACTTCAATCACCTACAGGTAGGTAAAGGTTATTGCTCACAGTATTTTTGAAGAGCATATTACTGCTCATGCCCCCAACTGAGGATTTCCACAAGGAGAGAAGATTACATGTTATATGAAACTGCACATATACATATTATTATGAAGATCATGAGAAGAGAAATGCAGTGAATATTCATAAACACTTTTGTAAGTATGGCCCCTTTCTTCTAAACAGAAATGGCAAACTATGAATTATTCTTTATTCCATTACAAGAAGTGCCTTCACTACAAGTGTTATTGTATAAAATGTCATATTTATAATATATTATTCAGATGTACGTTAATTCCTCGCTGAAAATATTGCTATTTCCATTTACAAGAACATTTATTTTACTGAAAAAAAAAATTCAGTTATGCTACACCATATGTATACATATCAAAAAATGAATGCATTAATAAATGAAATACATAATATCAGTCAATAAAAAGTGAACAAAAACTATCAAAACTTCCAAAGCATCATAACTACAGCTAGCACACATCATGAACATTTTCACTCAAAACATCACATTCAATATGAAAAGGGATATTCTATTTCAATGATGCACACTTATAAATTTACAGGGAACTATAGGCAGTAGGCAAAGACTCTTCTGTAATTTGTCTGAAATTTAAAGGATATTTTGAGTAGATTAACCAACTGTACTTACAGAATGGTAGACTATAACATTTGTATATAGCAAATACCACAATACAGGGAAACAACAAGCATGTAATAGAATTAACAGTGAACTCTTGTTGCACTTCTTTTCACTGTAAAAAATAGCCTGCTTATTGAATGAATGCCTTTTTCCTATGTGTCATGGGTCTAAGTGTCAGAAAATTTATAGCCTTAAAGTGTATGAAAATGAATATCATACACAAAGAGAACACTGAAAATTATGTTGCATTGGACAGCAGAATGAGAATGTATATGATGATCCAATATTAAAGTGAAAATGGCCTTTAGCAAGGAAGCGCCTCATCATACTGGAATATACGATACGAGAACTACATGAAATGTAACATGAAAAACTATAAAAGGTATAATATAACTGTTTAGGGCAAAGCTGAGATATCAGATGAAGTATGGGATAATTCAAAGGATAACAGAAACAGTTGATAGATTCCTTGAAAGGCCATAAAGAAGAACCTGATGTGAATAAAAAAATTCAGGGTGTTATTGTGTGCAAAATAAAAGTAGATTACTTATAATTGAGAGATTCACTTTAGCATCGACAAGGTGAGCCAAAGACATGACATCACAGAATTTTCATGCTGATCTCACTCTGGATAGCATATTTACATGGAATTCCAATTAACTATAGCATAGCAGCTCCATCATTGCTGCAAATGTCTGAACATCAGTAATTCGAGAGTACTGATTTACATAAACAAAACAATGCCATGCTGATGAAGCAACACATCAATTAGATGGCAGCATCCTCATTCAAGCCCTCCTTGACAAGAGTGTATCAGACAACACTTGTCTGCACCAGGAGAAGCAGAGACAAGATGAGATAGCAAATGCTCAGCTTGCTAGCCCAAAAAGATTCTCAATTTGGCAGGTGACCCAATGACACCTATGCATAATTTAATGGCAGGGATGTCTATTCACTCAGTATCTAAGTGAGAAAAAATCCATTAGGTGTTAATGTCTCCCACCAATAAGCATCTTATGTTTTCTGGATGTGGTGCTCATATGTAATCTTGAACAATAAATTACATTGAGATTTTTTCGTCAATCACTTTTAATGAACCAAAAATGTTTTTACCAAATGTATTCTTTCTTTTGCCCTCAAGCTTTCTTTTGCATTACTGTATCTTGTTGAACTTATACTCTATCTTAATATGTCTCTTACCATATCTTGACAAACTCCTGAGAGTGCTATAGATGATGACTAACAGTTTGGCTGTCTGTTAAACCTTGAAAAGTTAGTATTAGTTCCTTCCCAGACAATAAAGTTGATAGGCTTGATGTGGGATACAAGATATCAGACCTTCTCACTTTCTCTAGATTTTCAAGACAAGGCATAGGAACACGAGTTTTGTTTTTGGGTGGATCAAAGGCAGCAATATGGAGAGAATTGTAGGCCACCAAAAATTTGCAACAGGCAGAGTTTTGTTAAAGTAAATGAAATCATTAAGGACTCTTTTACTAACCAAGAAAAGACATATTCAAATTATGGCAAAAGTACAATAAAAGCTGCAAATGGAAGTTTTGAGAAAAAAGTTCAAATGAAGGATCACCTGGTGTCAAAAGGCATCTCAGAAAGACTGGTTACATGCAATCACAGGGACAAGGGACTACAGAGAATGGCCTCATCTCCAAGCCTTATCTCACACAAACATAAATGAATAGACAGCAGAGTACAGTACTCTCAGAAAAGTGAAACCAGGAAAAGGTGCATCAACAGCTCATTCGAGGCTACTGTGGTCATGGATACCTTCACTGTATTGCTTTCTTCAACAGGAAAGTCCAGTCTTGGAAACATCTTTCATGAAGGGAGCTCAGAATGTTACAGATGATGCTCTGTCTCAAATAAATCCTGTGGGGGTAGGTGGAGTCTGGACTGGGATTCAGTTATGTGGATCCTGTCTCCGTAGGTTGATCCAGAGGTGAATTTGTTTACAATGGTAGCTAATCACAAATAGCAAATTTTTGTGCCTCTTCTGGATTCTGTTGTAATTCTTTGACTGGAAACTGGTCTCTATTCTTTCCTTCAAGAAATCTTCTGTTGCCCTTCAGCAAACTGGACCACTCCTTAAGAAAACAAGTAGTGCTAATAGCTCCCTATTGACAAAACCAGCTGTGATTTCAAGAGAAGCAAAATTCCTGTGGAACTCCCTCATCCTATGTTTTTCCAAACAGCTTTAGGGATAGTGCACAATAATCAATCACTGAAGCCTTGGGCATCTAATTGATGCACCTTCTAAATCTTTAAGAATAAGTTGAAATAAAGAAATATGGTTGAGATACCATTGCATCCTGTTGGCAGTCAGAATGGAGAAATTACTATTAAGCCTGTCCGTATTGTTGGGTGCTACCGTTTCAGATCAAGTGCCTGGCCCTAATCAATGTACATGCTTTCCTTTCATAATGTGAATTCTGCAAACACACATCAAATTCTCTGCTGCATGGCTAGAGATGGCAACTGAAATGAGGGATGAAACACTAGAGCTACCTAGAAGCCTCATTAACCCACTAGTGACCTCAGTGGCAGTTGCATGCCTCTTCTAGGATTTCACCATATCTGCAGTGACCATTTTCACCTACAGCTCCTATTGCCACTACCCTGCAGCACCCTTACGACCCTTACTTAAGATTGGCCAATCCAGTGAATCGTGTTTTTCTGTACTAAAAATGCTTACTTTTATTTCATAAAGAAAAAATAATGGTTTTGATAGCTTTTCCATCTTATTTAAAAGAAAAAAGTAGCAAAATGTGAGTGACTGTAACTTGCATACTTAGGAATGGCTGATTTGGTAACAATGTCTTCTTCCTAAATTAGGAATGGTTGAATCTAAACTCTCAAGTGGCAGGAGGCTTACTATGAGGACCAGGTAGGAAGCACAGGTAGGCCTTAAATGAGTGCTAATATTCACCATTTTGAGCCACTCACTTTTACAATGACATTTGTACTGTCACTCATTGTTCCTTTCATCATCTCCCATATGCCGGCAGTGTGGTGTGGTGAATCAAGTCACACTGGAGACAGCAACAATGACTGACTCATATCAAACCCACCATTCACCACGAGACTTCATTAAACACTTAAGTTTGCAAGCTTTTCATTACCACACATCTCTCTTGCCCTTTCATCACTTACTTGATCAAACCTCCTCACACCACACATTGTCCTATTTATGAAAGATTGCTTACATGAGGTAGGTGGTGGAGTTTTGGTCTACAATGATAACAATTTAAGTGCTGTTAAGATAAGCAAAGTAAACACACACAATTACAACCCTCTTTATATTGACATTGCTGACAAGTTCAAAAGTAAACTAAGCATCAGCATTATTTACAGACCTCCTATGCAAAAAGATGAGGATAAGATGCTATACAATGAAATTAAAACTATGGTAAACAGTAAAGAGGTTATAATAGTAGGAGACTTAAACAGTCCTAACTCAAACTGGAACAACTTAACAGGTGACTGAAAGGGAACAAGACTAACGGAAATGATTGAAGATGCTTTTCTAGAACAGTTATTCAAAAAACTTAGAAGAGGTAAAAACATTCATCAACTCTTGGGAAGTAGGTGAGAGTTTGTCAAATAGCGATCACAGTTTGATTAGATTAGAGATTAATTTAAATTTTCAAATAAATGACAACTAATTTTTGATCTGACATTACAGGTGAACATATTTTGAAAACTTCAGACGAAATTCCCAGTACCAATAGGACAAAAGTTCTTGATGTTCTCACAGTAGAGGAAATGTGGAGTAATTCTAAAAACACACTTCTTGAGATTGAAGTAAACATATTCCATGAATTTCAAAGAGAACTAGCAAATATTTCAAAACCATCATGGATAAATAGGAGAATAGGACTAATCTGCCAAAAGAAAAAAATATATAAGAAATTCAAATCTGTGGGAACCAATGAAAATTGCCAAGAGTTAATCAAAAGCCAAAGAGAGTGTAAGGTCATTAGATAGAGTATATGCAAGGAAGAAAAGAAAATTTCTATAAAAGATTTTTAAAAATAATCGTAAGGAATTCTTCAAATATATAAAACAAATGAAGACAGTAAAACAAGGAATTGGACCATTAGAAAATGAACATGACACACTAACTACTGACAACAATGAAAGGCCTACCATACTAAATTATTCCTTTAACTCCATATTCACAATTGAATAAATGAATACTGCAATCGATGGAAATGTTTCAAGGATCTGATGAAGAAGAGTTGAAGGTTAGAGATATAAAAAACTTTGAAGTACTGAAACACCTGGACCAATTAAATCCTCAGAATTCCAACTGTCAAGATAACTTATCTCCAAGATTTTTAAAGAAGGTCAGGAGACAGCTGATAAACTCTATAACAAAAATTAGGCTTTTACATAAAGCACACAGAATCAATGAGGAACTCTTTACATGGTTAAGAGACTGGCTTACTGGAAGAAAGCGTCTTGTAGTATTAAACGTCAAAGACAGACTGGCTAAACGTAACAAGTGGTGTGCCACAGGGGTCGGTCCTAGGCCCAATTCTTTTCATGATATACATTAATAACCTAGAACTCGGTCTCAGATCTAAGATCTCTGAATTTGTTGACGATACCAACCTAAGAGGACTGCAAAAAGATTCAGAGAGATCTTAACTTACTAGTAGAGTGGTCAGACAGATGGCAAATGAAGTTTAATGTAGACAAGCATAAAGTTATGTATTTTAGAGACAAGAATATACATTACTACTACAAACTATTCAGAGACTCTCCAAAGTAAATGAAGAAATGGGCCTTGGAGTTGTAATCAGCAACAATATGAAGTACACTAAACAGTGTCAAGCAGCAAGTAAAAAAGGCAACCAAATGTTAGGATTCATAGATTACAAGACACTAGAAACAATTCTCACACTATAATTCTCTAGTAAGACCACACCTTGAATATGCAGTCCAGTTTTGGTCCCCAAATGATAAAAAAGATGAGGGAAAATTAGAGGAAGTACAAAGGCACGAGACAAAACTGATCCCATCCCTTAGAAATCTGGCTCCTTAATCCAATTGTTCAAAATTCTGAACAAGTTTGATAAAATAAATCAGGAACGTCTTTTTCAAAACAAGAAAATGCAGTTACCAGTACAAATGGAATAAATCCCAAAGCTAAAATATGTGGTACAGACATTGGAAAAAGCTTTTTTCCTTTAGGTGTGTTGAGTACTTGAATAAGTTGCCATCAGATGTATGAATGCTAAGACGATAAATACCTTCAAAAGTTGTTTGAACAAATACTTTATAAATCAAGGTATAGTCTGAGAAAACATCAGAAAAAATTGTATAGATGACAGCTGTAATGGCAATACTAGTCAGTGATAGCTTAAAAATCTGCTGAGTGGAATTACATATTCTTGTCAAGTCAAACTCCTTGTTATTTTTTCCCAGACAACCCAGTTGTGGGCCAATCAGGATTCCTGTTGTCTGTCTTTCTCATGTAAACATCTCCACCCTCCTCTGCACAGCCCTATCTATATCCCATGCTCCGCAACCTTCAAACATACCCATTTTTGCCCTCAGAGATAACGTTCTCTCTTTCCACACATTCTTCGTTGCTCAAAGAACATTCGCCCCCTCCCCCACCCTATGACTCACCTCCACTTCCATGTTTCCATTCTCTGCCAAGCCTACTCCCACATATCTAAAATACTTCACTTCCTTCAATTTTTCTCTAAACTTGCATCTTAACTAACTTGTCCCTCAACCTTGCTCAACCTTATAACCTAGCTTTTATTCACATTTCCTCTCAACTTTCTCCTTTCACACACTATTCCAAACTCAGTCATCGTCTTCTGTGGTTTCTTAAGAGAATCAGCCACCAGTGCTGTAACATAGCGAACAACTGACTCACCTCCCTCTCTCCAAAACTATTGCATTTACATTCCTCACCACCCCATCCATAAACAAATCAAATAACCATGATGACATCATACACCCTTGCCACAGACTGACCTTCAATGGGAACCACTCACTCTCCTCTCTTACTACTCCAACACATGCCTTACATCCTTAATAAAATCTCTGCTTCTAACAGCTTACCTCCCACACCATATATTCTTAAGACCTTCCACAAAGCATTTCTATCAACCCTATCATATGCCTTCTCCAGATTCATAAATGCCACATACACATCCATCTGTTTTTTAACTATTTCTCAAACACATTCTTTAAAAGGAAACACCTGATCCATATATCCCATACCACTTCTAATACCACACTGCTCCTCCCCAGTCTGATGCTCTGTGCATGGCTTCACCCTCCTAATCAACACCCTCCCATATAATTTTCAGGTACATTCAACAAACTTATGACTCTGTAGTTTGAACACTTACTGATATCCCCTTTGCCTTTATACAATGGCACAATGCATGCATTCCTCCAATCCTCAGGCATTTCACCATGACCCATACATACAATGAATATCCTTATCAACCAATTAACAACACAGTCACCCCCTTTCTTAATAAATTCAACTGCAATACAATCCAATCCTGCCACCTTGCTGGATTTCATCTTTCACAAGGTTTTCACCACCTCTTCTCTTTTCACCAAACCACTCTCCTTGACTCTATCACTTTGCATACCGCCACGACCTAAACACCCTACATCTGCAACTCTTTCATCAAACACATTCAACAATCTTTCAAAATACTCACTCCATCTCCTCCTCACTCCATCACAGCCTGTTATCACTTCCCCTTTTCCTCTCTTCACCAATGTACCCATTTGTTCTCTTGTCTTTTGCACATTACCTACCTCCTTTTAAAACATCTTTTTATTTATTTATTTTGCTTTGTCGCTGTCTCCCGTGTTAGCGAGGCAGCGCAAGGAAGCAGACGAAAGAATGGCCCAACCCACCCACATACACATGTGTATACATACACGTCTGCACACGCAAATATACATACCAAATACATCTCAACGTATGCATATATATACACACACACACATATCCATATATACACATGTACATAATTCATACTGTCTGCCTTTATTCATTCCCATCGCCACCCCGTCACATGTAATAACAACCCCCTCCCCCCTCATGTGCACGAGGTAGCGCTAGGAAGACAACAAAGGCCCCATTTGTCCACACTCAGTCCCTAGCTGTCATGTAATAGTGCACCGAAACCACAGCTCCCTTTCCACATCCAGGCCCCACAGAACTTTCCATGGTTTACCCCAGACGCTTCACATGTCCTGGTTCAATCCATTGACAGCACGTCAACCCCGGTATACCACATTGTTCCAATTCACTCTATTCCTTGCACACCTTTCACCCTCCTGCATGTTCAGGCCCCATTCACTCAAAATCTTTTTCACTCCATCTTTCCACCTCCAATTTGGTCTCCCACTTCTCCTAGTTCCCTCCACCTCAGACACATATATCCTCTTGGTCAATCTTTCCTCACTCATTCTCTCCATGCGACCAAACCATTTCAAAACACCCTCTTCTGCTCTCTCAACCACACTCTTTTTATTACCACACATCTCTCTTACCCTATTATTACTTGCTCGATCAAACCACCTCGCACCACATATTGTCCTCAAACATCTCATTTCCAGCACATCCACTCTCCTGCGCACAACTCTATCCATAGCCCATGCCTCGCAACCATACAACATTGTTGGAACCGCTATTCCTTCAAACATACCCATTTTTGCTTTCTGAGATAATGTTCTCGACTTCCAAACATTCTTCAAGGCTCCCAGGATCTTCGCCCCTCCCCCACCCTATGATTCACTTCCGCTTCCATGGTTCCATCCGCTGCCAAATCCACTCCCAGATATCTAAAACACTTCACTTCCTCCAGTTTTTCTCCATTCAAACTTACCTTCCAATTGACTTGACCCTCAACCCTACTGTACCTAATAACCTAGCTCTTATTCACATTTACTCTTAACTTTCTTCTTTCACACACTTTACCAAACTCAGTCACCAGCTTCTGCAGTTTCTCACATGAATCAGCCACCAGCGCTGTATCATCAGCGAACAACAACTGACTCACTTCCCAAGCTCTCTCATCCACAACAGACTGCATACTTGCCCCTCTTTCCAAAACTCTTGCATTCAACTCCCTAACAACCCCATCCATAAACAAATTAAACAACCATGGAGACATCACACACCCCTCCGCAAACCTACATTCACTGAGAACCAATCACTTTCCTCTCTTCCTAAACGTACACATGTCTTACATCCTCGATAAAAACTTTTCACTGCTTCTAACAACTTGCCTTCCACACCATATATTCTTAATACCTTCCACAGAGCATCTCTATCAACTCTATCATACGCCTTCTCCAGATCCATAAATGCTACATACAAATCCATTTGCTTTTCTAAGTCTTTCTCACATACATTCTTCAAAGCAAACACCTGATCCACACATCCTCTACCACTTCTGAAACCACACTGCTCTTCCCCAATCTGATGCTCTGTACATGCCTTCACCCTTTCAATCAATACCCTCCCATAAATTTACCAGGAATACTCAACAAACTTATACCTCTGTAATTTGAGCACTCACTCTTATCCCCTTTGCCTTTGTACAATGGCACTATGCAAGCATTCTGCCAATCCTCAGGCACCTCACTATGAATCATACATACATCAAATAACCTTACCAACCAGTCAACAATACAGTCACCCCCTTTTTTAATAAATTCCACTGCAATACCATCCAAACCTGCTGCCTTGCCGGCTTTCATCTTCCGCAAAGCTTTTACTACCTCTTCTCTGTTTACCAAATCATTTTCCCTAACCACTTTGCACACCACCTTGACCAAAACACCCTATATCTGCCACTCTATAATCAAACACATTCAACAAACCTTCAAAATACTCACTCCATCTCCTTCTCACATCACCACTACTTGTTATCACCTCCCCATTAGCCCCCTTCACTGAAGTTCCCATTTGTTCCCCTGTCTTATGCACATTATTTACCTCCTTTCAAAACATCTTTTTATTCTCCCTGAAATTTAATGATACTCTCTCTCCCCAACTCTCATTTGCCCTCTTTTTCACCTCTTGCACCTTCCTCTTGACCTCCTGCCTCTTATACATCTCCCACTCATTTGCATTTTTTCCCTGCAAAAATCGTCCAAATGCCTCTCTCTTCTCTTTCACTAATAATCTTACTTCTTCATCCCACCACTCACTACCCTTTCTAATCAACCCACCTCCCACGCTTCTCATGCCACAAGCATCTTTTGCGCAAGCCATCACTGCTTCCCTAAATACATCCCATTCCTCCCCCACTCCCCTCTCTTCCTTTGCTCTCACCTTTTTCCATTCTGTACCCAGTCTCTCCTGGAACTTCCTCACACAAGTCTCCTTCCCAAGCTCACTTACTCTCACCACTCTCTTCACCCCAACATTCTCTCCTCTTTTCTGAAAACCTCTACAAATCTTCACCACCTCCACAAGATAATGATCAGACATCCCTCCAGTTGCACCTCTCAGCACATTTCCATCCGATGGTCTCTCTTTCATGCGCCTATCAATTAACACGTAATCCAATAACACTCTCTGGCCATCTCTCCTACTTTCATACGTATACTTATGTATATCTCTCTTTTTAAACCAAGTATTTCCAATCACCAGTCCTTTTTCAGCACATAAATCTACAAGCTCTTCCCCATTTCTATCTACAACACTGAACACCCCATGTATACTAATTATTCCCTCAACTGCCACATTACTCACCTTTGCATTCAAATCACCCATCACTATAACCAGGTCTCGTGCATCAAAACCACTAACACACTCATTCAGCTGCTCCCAAAACACTTGCCTCTCATGATCTTTCTTCTCATGCCCAGGTGCATATGCACCAATAATCACCCATCTCTCTCCATCAACTTTCAGTTTTACCCATATCAATCTACAGTTTACTTTCTTACACTCTATCACA
The DNA here is from genome assembly GCF_036320965.1 of Panulirus ornatus. Classification (NCBI taxonomy): domain Eukaryota; kingdom Metazoa; phylum Arthropoda; class Malacostraca; order Decapoda; family Palinuridae; genus Panulirus; species Panulirus ornatus. The sequence goes on from NC_092249.1 coordinate 10,851,617, forward strand.
TACTCCCACCACTCCAGTTTCAGGAGTAGTGCTACTCCTTCCCTTGCTCTTGTCCTCTCACTAACTCCTGACTTTACTCCTAAGACATTCCCAAACCACTCTTCACCTTTACCCTTGAGCTTTGTTTCACTCAGAGCCAAAACCTCAGGTTACTTTCCTCAAATATACTACCTATCTCTCCCTTTTTCCTTATCTTGGTTACATGCACACACATTTAGACACCCCAATCTGAGCCTTCGAGGAGGATGAGCACTCCCCGCGTGACTCCTTCTTTTGTTTCCCCTTTTAGAAAGTGTTTCTATTCTTCCTAATGTTTAATTATACTCCCTCACCCCAACTCTTATTTGCCCTCTTTTTCAACACCTACATCTTCCTCTTGACTTCCTTCTGCTTTCTCTTATATATCTCCCAATCATTTGCACTCTTTCCTAGTAAGTATCACCTAAATGCCTCTCTTTTCTCTTTCACTCGCAACTTTACTTCTTCATCCCACCACTCACTACCCTTTTTAATCTGTCCACCTCACACCTTTTGCATGCCATATGCATCTGTTCCACATGCCATGACTACTTTCCTAAATACCTCCAATTCTCATCCACTCCCCTCACTTCATTTGCTCTCACGTTTTGCCATTCTATTTCTTCGCACAAGTTTCCCTTCCATGCTCATTTACTCTTATTTCTCTCTAATCCCTGACATTGTCTCCTCTTTTTCAAGGCACATTACAAATCTTCATCTTCACCTCCAGAAGATAGTGATCTGAAATTCCACCAGCTGCCCATTTCAGCACATTTACATTCAAAAGTCTCTCTTTCACTTGCCTATCTATTAATACATTATCTAATAATGCCAGTTGACTATCTCTCCTACTCACATACTTATCCTTGCGTATATCTCTTTTCTAAACCTGGTACTCCCAATCATGTCTTTTTTCAGCACACAACTCCACAAGCTCTTCATTTCCATTCATAACAGTGAATACCCCATGTGCACCTATCATACCCTCAACTGCCACATTACTTACCTTTGCATTTAAATCACCCATCACTAATACCCAGTCTTGTGCATCAAAGCTGCTGACACACTCACTCAAACTGATTCCAAAACACTTGCCTCTCATGATCTTTCGTCTCATGGCCAGGTGCATTAATCACCCATCTCTCACCATCCACTTTCAGTTTTACCCACATCGATCTAGAATTTACTTTCTTACACTCTATCACACACTTCCACAACTCCTTCTTCAAGAGAAGTGCTACTTCTTCCTTAGCACTCGCCATCTCACCAACTCATGACTCTACTCCCAAGATGTTTTCAAACCATTCTTCCCCTTTAACCTTAAGCTTCGTTTCACTCAGAGTCAGAACATCTCTCCTCATCTTGGTTACATCTACACACTTTTGGACATCCCAGCTTGAGCTTTCAAGGAAGATGAGCACTCCCCACTTGACTCCTTCAGTTTCCTCTTTTAGATATTGAAATACAAGAAGGGGAGGGTTTCCAGCTCCCCCACTTCCATCCCCTTTAGTTGCCTTTTATGATATGCAGAGAATATGGAGGTAGAATCTAAATGATGCAACCTTCCTTCATCATCCCTTCTAAGGTTCTACATGTACTCATCAATGCTATACCATTGCCATATATGGTATGTTAGCTCAATTGTTTGTATAAATCCCTTATTTTCACCAGTATTTCTTTCACTCCACAATGGAAAGAAACCTCGTGACCTTATATTTTTGTTGAAGTTATGGATGACCTCCAGCAAGATCACCCCCCAGCATTTCTAGGTTTAATCATACAAAAAAAAACTTGTACACATGTTCACTTTTTTATAAATTGACAAGAAAATAATTTTGTTATTTTCTACAAACTGGTACTACCTGCCTGGGTATTGGGAGGGTTATTGATGGCTGCGTAGTGTAACAGCACCATATTAATTGTCAAGTCACATTCCCTTGACCTGGGTTGCTATCTTTCTTTCTGCCTTATCCACACATGGACTGCTGGTATTCTGTCCACAAACATACAATCTCTCCTTGTCATAAATAACACTTGATAGCACTTAACCAAATCATTCTTCGCAACTCTAGATCTTCCTGTGGTGAGTGCTATGTGCTAGTTCTGCCTTTTGGCAAAATGGTTGGAGCAACAGACAGAAATAGTAGATAGGAACATTAGACAAGAGCTGCTTTAGGTAGAAACATTACATTAGGTAGAAGTAGTAGGTAGGGGCATTGGCTGGGAGCATTGTGTAGAAGTAGTAAGTTGTAACATAAGGCAGGAATGTTAGTTAGACACAAAAGGTAGAAGTAGTTGGTATTCTGCTGGTATTCTGTCCACAAACATACAATCTCTCCTTGTCACAAATAATACTTGATACCACTTAACTCACAAATCATTCTTCACAACTCTAGATCTTACTGCAGTGAGCACCTTGTGCTCATCCTGCCTTTTGTCAAATGGTAGGAGCAACAGACAGAAGTAGTAGGTAGGAACATTAGACGAGCTTTAGGTAGAAATATTACATTAGGTAAAGGTTGTAGATAGGAGCATTAGCTGGGAGGATCGTGTAGAAGTAGTAAGTTAAAACATAAGGCAGAAATGTTCGGTAGACACAAAAGGTAGAAGTACTTGGTAGGAAAATTTGGTAAGAGCCTCTGAAAACACTGCCCTAGAGTTGCCCTCTGCCAGTGGCCTGTTAAGGGTGAGGTGCTAAAGGTCAAGAAGGAGCAATGTAGTTCAACAGATATGGAGACTCTTTTGCCAAGGCCATCCCCTTGAGTGAGTTCCCAAAGGGAAAAAGCATCAGGGATATAGATAGATAGATAGATAGATAGATAGATAGATAGATAGATAGATAAATAGATAGATAGATAGATAGATAGAGACACACTGGGAGGAGACTAATAAAATCAATCTGCATGCCAAAAGGTTAAACATAACTATTCGAAAACATCCCTCAATTGGTAAACACCTATAATTACACTTGCTTGTGACTCTGCCACCAACAAGAGGGAAAACTCAGGTGGTACTGTTTTGGCCCCTCCAAAAACCCCAGCTAACTCAAGGAATATCCTATCCCCTCCCTTGGAACAAACCATTAGGTAGCAGGCTGTTGACAACAGCCACCTAGGGCGGTACTACCATCCTAACTTTGGAGACTTAAACTAGTGCACAGAACCATCTTACACTCTCCATGTTAGGAATGCTGGTCTTACTTTCTATTTCAGCAAACTGGGACTATAGGGCTAGTCCTGCCATCTTCTTGAAAACCATACACCCACTTAAGCCTCACTTATTTTCTTCACATAAGTTCTCGTCACTCGTGTAAGCATGATAATTTTTTAAACATAATAATGATAGTCCAAAAAATCTATGGCCCCCTAGTCCCTGGCATCATGGGGTGCTAAGATTCTCTAGGTTTCTGCCTAACTCTAATGTCTGAGAGAGGGAGGGCCCAGACAGTAGTAGTACTGGCCCCTCCCACAACTTATGGACCTTTCTCTTTTTCTCTTCATTATAGCAATATTTATGGTCTCTCTAGTAAACTTCTTTTCATTGAACATCATCCAACTAGTACCTCTTCTAATATCTTACTTCTCTCTGAGACCCAGTTGTCTAACAATGGGCTTACTAGCCCCTTTTTCATGTCCATTTATAATCTCCACTCATGATTCCAGTTCATAGGTTTCCTTTGTGCTTATTCTAGCATCAACACACCTGTTGCATGCCTTGAGGACCTTCAGTCCCTAAATTTTAAGGTTATTTGGTTTAAGGTTTGTCTCCCAACTTCCACAATTTTCTTCTCTTCTGTCCACTTGTCTCCTAATTCTACAAATCTTAAATATTTCTTCAAATATCTAAACTCCTGCCATGAGATTGTAGCATCTTCTCATCTGCAAGCCAAGATCCTCTACTCATGGGATTTCAATGTTCATCTCAGGGAGAGATTGAATTTCTCCCGAAGAGATGGCAGGGGGATTGAAGCCCTTATGTTCTCCATTCTCAAAGATCTAGAGCAAATTATCTCCCAACCTACCCATGTTCCTGACTGCTGTGACTACTCTCCTAATATTTTGGGTCTGTTTTTCACCTCTAATCCATCCTACTGCAACTACACAAGCTACCCCTATCTTGTTCATTTGATCACACTTTCCCAAATGTATCTATTCTAATTGCACCTCCCCCTCCAAAGCCCCTCTAAACATAAATATTGGCACATTAACAAAACTGAGTGGAATAACTTACATTGATTTCTGACTTTCCTTAGGTAAATTACTGTCTCTTATGTGGTGACACTTCTGTCTCCACCAAACACATAGGAGAGGTTATTGTTGCAAAAATGGAAGCATTATCCCCTATTCCTACAAGACAATCTCTTGTTCTCAAGCCATTCAGGCAAGGGATCAGGCATATTAGGCTTGGAAAAACTCTCCTTCCTCTGACTCCCATTCAGCATTTAAGAATGCCTGGTATCATTGCAAGTATGTTATCCATGAGGCACAGTGTTTCATTATTCAAAGAAAGTGCGATAACATCTTGTATTCCACTGATCGGTCTTTCTGGTCTTTAGCTAAGGGTATAGCTAACAATTTCTGTTGCTTCACCTATCGTTCTTTTTCCCATTCTGATAGTACTATAGCTGTCTCTCCTGTACACAGAGCAACTCATTTTGGTTTCCATATCTCCTCCTTGGATGATTCAAACATTCCTTTACCCACCTAATACTCCTCTTATTAATACTATGACCCTCCTTGTAATGTCCTTTTGGACTGTCCAAAAAGCATATCATCCAATGAACACAAGCAAGGTTTATAGTCTGATGGCATCCATCCCCATGTACTGAGAAAGTGCACCTCTGTACTTGCACCTGTGCTTGTTTGTCTGTCTGTTTAAAAACCAGAACTTATCCTTCTTCTTGGAAGCATGCATTGGTATATCCTCACCCTAAGAAGGGTGACCATTCTAACTTCTTGAACTATTGTGTTACTTTGACAACTACCATTCCAAAGTCTTTGAATCCTTCCTCAACTCCCATATCCTTAGACATATTGAATTGCACAGTCTTCTCTCTGATCACCGCATGGCAAGATATATTGGTGATATTCTTTCCTATCTTAATAATATCTGAAACCTTTTTGGGAATCCTATGCAGTTGCCCTTTACATATCCCTTCATTTGGCTTCCCTCCCTCACTTTGCTCCCTTATATCTAGCTTCTTCTCTGGCTAACCTATCTCCATGGTTGTTGATGGTTATCCTCCCTAACTTTCTTCATCAACACTGGTGTTCCTTAATGTTTTGTCCTACCCCATACACTTTTTGTCCTTTTATCAATGATTTCCTTTTCCCACAAAAAATCAAATGCACTCATACTCTGATGACTCAACACTGCATTCCTCCACATCCTTCAGTTCTGCTCCTTCTTCTCTTACTCAATCTGCATCTCGTCCTGACACAACTTTCCCAATAAACTCAGACTTGGACAGGATATCTCAGTGGGGGGAGATGAAATCTGGTTAAACTTAATGCCCCCAAGACCCAGTTTTTACCTATTTATCAAACAAAAATTCCTCTCAACTTTTCTCTCTCCTTTGATAGTTCTGTAATTCCACCTACTGACTAAAGGAACATATTGGTATTACTGTAACATCCCCTCTTTCTTGGAAATCCCACATTACGCAAAAAGTTAGTCTGCCTTTAGATGTCGAAATTTCTTTATTTCCAAATATTTGCTACATTCATACAGGGGGTTAATCCATCCTTGTATGGAGTACTGCTTTCACACTTGGGGTGGCTCTAGTTCTACATCCTTAATTGACAGTTAAAAGTGGTCTAAATTATATTTCCCTGGTTAATTCCAAAACTTGATCCATTTGCCCTATGCCACAATGTTGCTTCAATTTACCTCTTCTATGGGTATTGCTTTGGTTTCTGCTCACAAGAGCTGACTGCTTGTGTGCACCCACTACTAGGTAGACCACGCAATACATGGCAAGCTGCTGTGTCAGATGACTACTGTATGGTTGCTGGCAACTCACGGGTGGGCCATTTTGATAAATGTTTCTTTCCCCACACCTTAAAGGTTTGGACCTCTCTCTCCTCTCGTCTTACCTGACGCATTTTAAAACACAAGGTTTTCACTTGCTCTAAAGTTTGTAAATACTTTCCCTTCCCTTCTCTTTCTATTTTGTAATCCTTCTAATATTTCATTTAAGGCCTGGCCTTGATGTGGACAATGTCCATGACTGGAGCTTCAAACATAGAAAAAGATGAAAAAAAAAAAGGAATGCCAGAAGTACCAGATGTATTCTCTGCTTCTCAATTTGTCAGATATTGTTAGCTTGTGTCAGTATTGCCATCAGGATAAAACCAGTCATAAATAAATGTAATGTACCTTGTCTCCCAAAATGAAAATCTAAATGAATTAACCAGTGTCAGTCCACTAAAAGGAGTAACTTGTGAGTGTTAGATTTACATATCGGTCCTTAAAACACAACACCACTACACTTTATGACCTGTGGACCTGCCTCATGGATGATATTGACTCCTGAGTGAGGCAGGAACCCCATGGATGGGACTCCAGGGGCAGGGAGGTAAGGTAAATTCTTATGAAATTATATTTTTTATTTATTTTGCTTTGTCGCTGTCTCCCGCGTTAGTGAGGTAGCGGAAGGAACAGACGAATGAATGGCCCAACCCGCCCACATTCACATGTATATACATACATGTCCACACACGCACAATATACATACCTATACATCTCAATGTACACATATATATACACACACAGACATATACATATATACACATGTACATAATTCATACTGTCTGCCTTTATTTGTTCCCATCACCACCTCACCACACATGGAATAACAACCCACTCCCCCCTCATGTGCGCGAGGTAGCGCTAGGAAATACACCAAAGGCCCCATTCGTTCACACTCAGTCTCTAGCTGTCATGTAATAATGCACCGAAACCACAGCTCCCTTTCCACATCCAGGCCCTACACACTTTGCATGGTTTACCCCAGACGCTTCACATGCCCTGGTTCAATCCATTGACAGCATGTCGACCCCGGTATACTACATCGTTCCAATTCACTCTATTCCTTGCACGCCTTTCACCCTCCTGCATGTTCAGGCCCTGATCACTCAAAATCTTTTTCACTCCATCTTTCCACCTCCAATTTGGTCTCCCACTTCTCCTCGTTCCCTCCACCTCTGACACATATATCCTCTTGGTCAATCTTTCCCCACTCATTCTTTCCATGTGACCAAACCATTTCAAAACACCCTCTTCTGCTCTCTCAACCACACTTTTTTTATTTCCACATATCTCTCTCACCCTTACATTACTTACTCGATCAAACCACCTCACACCACATATTGTCCTCAAACATCTCATTTCCAGCACATCCACCCTCCTGCACACAACCCTATCCATAGCCCATGCCTCGCAACCATACAACATTGTTGAAACCACTATTCCTTCAAACATAACCATTTTTGCTTTCCGAGATAATGGTCCTCGACTTCCAAACATTCTTCAAGGCTCCCAGAATTTTCGCCCCCTCCCCCACCCTATGACTCACTTCCACTTCCATGGTTCCATCCGCTGCCAGATCCACTCCCAGATATCTAAAACACTTCACTTCCTCCAGCTTTTCTCCATTCAAACTTACCTCCCAATTGACTTGACCCTCAACACTACTGTACCTAATAACCTTGCTCTTATTCACATTTACTATTAACTTTCTTCTTTCACACACTTTACCTAACTCAGTCACCAGCTTCTGCAGTTTCTTACATGAATCAGCCACCAGCACTGTATGATTAGCGAACAACAACTGACTCACTTCCCAAGCTCTCTCATCCACAACAGACTGCATACTTGCCCCTCTTTCCAAAACTCTTGCATTCACCTCCCTAACAATCCCATCCATAAACAAATTAAACAACCATGGAGACATCACACACCCCTCCCGCAAACCTACATTCACTGAGAACCAATCACTTTCCTCTCTTCCTACACGTACACATGCCTTACATCCTCGATAAAAACTTTTCACTGCTTCTAACAACTTGCCTCCCACACCATATATTCTTAAAACCTTCCACAGAGCATCTCTATCAACTCTATCATATGCCTTCTCCAGATCCATAAATGCTACATACAAATCCATTTGCTTTTCTAAGTATTTCTCTCATACATTCTTCAAAGCAAACACCTGAACCAGACATCCTCTACCACTTCTGAAACCACACTGCTCTTCCCCAATCTGATGCTCTGTACATGCCTTCACCCTCTCAATCAATACCCTCCCATATAATTTCCCAGGAATACTCAACAAACTTATACCTCTGTAATTTGAGCACTCACTCTTATCCCCTTTGCCTTTGTACAATGGCACTATGCAAGCATTCCGCCAATCCTCAGGCATCTCACCATGAATCATACATACATTAAATAACCTTACCAACCAGTCAACAATACAGTCACCCCCCTTTTGTAATAAATTCCACTGCAATACCATCCCAACCTGCTGCTTTGCTGGCTTTCATCTTCCGTAAAGCTTTTGCTACCTCTTCTCTATTTACCAAATCATTTTCCCTAACCCTCTCACTTTGCACACCACCTCGACCAAGACACCCCACATCTGCCACTCTATCATCAAACACATTCAACAAACCTTCAAAATACTCACTCCATCTCCTTCTCACATCACCACTACTTGTTATCACCTCCCCATTAGCCCCCTTCACTGAAGTTCCCATTTGCTCCATTGTCTTATGCACTTTATCTACCTCCTTCCAAAACATCTTTTTATTCTCCCTGAAATTTAATGATACTCTCTCACCCCAACTCTCATTTGCCCTCTTTTTCACCTCTTGCACCTTTCTCTTGACCTCCTGCCTCTTTCTTTTATACCTCTCCCACTCATTTGCAATTTTTCCCTGCAAAAATCGTTCAAATGCCTCTCTCTTCTCTTTGACTAATAATCTTACTTCTTCATCCCACCACTCACTACCTTTTCTAATCAACCTACCTCCCACGCTTCTCATGCCACAAGCGTCTTTTGCGCAAGCCATCACTGCTTCCCTAAATACATCCCATTCCTCCCCCACTCCCCTTACCTCCTTTGTTCTCACCTTTTTCCATTCTGTACTCAGTCTCTCCTGGTACTTCCTCACACAAGTCTCCTTCCCAAGCTCACTTACTCTCACCACTCTCTTCACCCCAACATTCTCTCTTCTTTTCTGAAAACCCCCACAAATCTTCACCTTCGCTTCCACAAGATAATGATCAGACATCCCTCCAGTTGCACCTCTCAGCACATTTACATCCGATGGTCTCTCTTTCGTGCGCCTATCAATTAACACGTAATCCAATAACGCTCTCTGGCCATCTCTCCTACTTACGTATGTATACTTATGTATATCTCGCTTTTTAAACCAGGTATTCCCAATCACCAGTCCTTTTATCAGCACATACAATCTACAAGCTCTTCACCATTTCCATTTACAACACTGAACACTCCATGTATACCAATTATTCCCTCAACTGCCACATTACTCACCTTTGTATTCAAATCACCCATCACTATAACCCGGTCTCGTGCATCAAAACCACTAACACACTCATTCAGCTGCTCCCAAAACACTTGCCTCTCATGATCTTTCTTCTCATGCCCAGGTGCATATGCACCAATAATCACCCATCTCTCTCCATCAACTTTCAGTTTTACCCATATCGATCTAGAATTTACTTTCTTACACTCTATCACATACTCCCACAACTCCTGATTCAGGAGTAGTGCTACTCCTTCCTTTGCTCTTGTCCTCTCACTAACCCCTGACTTTACTCCCAAGACATTCCCAAACCACTCTTCCCCTTTACCCTTGAGCTTCGTTTCACTCATAGCCAAAACATCCAGGTTCCTTTCCTCAAACATACTACCTATCTCTCCTTTTTTCTCATCTTGGTTACATCCACACACATTTAGACACCCCAATCTGAGCCTTCGAGGTGGATGAGCACTCCTCGCGTGACTCCTTCTTCTGTTTCCCCTTTAAGAAAGTTAAAATACAAGGAGGGGAGGGTTTCTGGCCCCCCGCTCCCGTCCCCTTTAGTCGCCTTCTACGACGCGTGAGGAATGCGTGGGAAGTATTCTTAATCCCCTATCCCCAGGGATATGAAATTATTTGACTGAATTAAGTAAGAATGTATGGATACTTTGTCAGATAACATGAAATTTTATTTGTCTACTTTCACGCCTAAAGACTTGGTACCAGAATCACAAGACTTCCCTTAAGCAAAACAAGGTTAAATATTGTGTTGAAACCACCAAGAAAGAACTATCTATTCAATTGTAGAATTATACTAGAAAATAGTTGATAACTGCATGCAACAAAGGAAACTGTCATAATACTTTTTTAGATGCTGGATTCATAACAGAAAGCAATGAGGCCTTTGGTCCATTTGTCTTTGTTCTTAAAGTCTTTGATTATTCTTCAGCTGACAAGTACTACATATTTTTACAATTTTCATAGCAATTAGTAAATCATAATTCACGCAAAAGACATTCAAATATAAAAAAAAATTATTCAGCCAGCAAAGCAAGTCTGTCCAAGGGCACTGTGTGGTTAATAAATTGGAAAACCACTAACATACACTCCTCCACACACACACACACACCACAGTCTTGGAAAAAGTGGTAGACCAAACACATAACCCCATCATTTAGTAATTACCAAAACAGAAACAAATTCTCCTGATGCCCTGAAACCAACCATTAAAGGTATACATTACACAAACACCGTTAGCCCCAGAGGAGGAATGGTAATCATCCTCATTTTGTACCTAGTAGTTCACCTGAGCCTAGAATCCTGGATGCCCTATCCAGCAGATAACCATGTGCTAAAATAACAGACAAAGTACCACCTAATTTTACTTACTACTATGCAGGACTAATCAAATTCTTTATGTGTGTTGGTAGACTCTGTTAGACACCACAAATCTAATCAACTTTAGCTCCAGTAACTCTTGCTAGGCATCAGTCTTTACTTTCATCCAGTGCAAGGGTAGCTTGACTGCCATTCAGCACTGAAATTATGATTAAATCAACAATCCAAAGTCAATTTCGCCTTTTTAGGAGAAAATAGTAAGGGCTGGGGCTTCACCAAAGCCTGTCAGTTCTCTCAAAAAGTGTTTAATGGTCTTTAAACATTGTTGGGCAACTGAATGCACAGAAAAATGAGCAGAACAAAGCCAATACTCAACATCTCTGGTTGAATCAGTTTAAACAAGCCTAAAAGGAATGTGTCCCTTAGCAGCCAGCATTTATGTTTAAAATATGGACCAGAACTGTCTGTTAGTTGCAGGGCAGAGACATCCTGAAGTGCATGATACCACCAACTGGCAAGCTTTAGAAATGCAGTGAGGATTTCCTTACAAAGTTTGTCTACCACAAATTTCTGATGTTCAGGCATCTCTTTTGTTGGCATTACCACTATATCATAGCTTCATATATTTGTGACTTTTTGTCTGGCCTAAGTAAATCAAAACAAAACATATGCAGCAATTATGGAACTAGAAAAAAAGCATATAACATTGTTTATATGAATGGGTTTTGGGAAAAACACTGAAAACATACGGAAAAGTTGGGAATGTTGCTGAAGGTCTCGAAGGATATTCAAACAAAAATCAGACAAAACAGTCAGGATAAAAGAAGAAATGAGTGAATGGATTACTGTGAAGACAGGGATGAGAGAATGAAGGCTTACATCCCCATGAATGTTCAGTGTCTTTATAGTTACAATCATCAGGAGGATCTTGGCTAAAATTTTGATGCAAAAGTAATTCTGTCAATGTCTAGAATTTGGAATAAAGGTGTTTTTGTGAACAAATAACCCTTGTAATGATCAGCAAAATGATAGAAGTGATGAGAATGCTGTGAAGCATGCATTGGTGAAAGTTGAAAGTAAATACTTGCAGGAGCTAGTTATTGGTGCTAAAAAAAATTAACCAGAGTGATATCAAAATGAGCTGAGAGAAAATGGAATGGACCAAGATGCTTAAAATCTAGAGAATTTTCTTTACAAACCTGTATGAGTAACACTAAGATATGCAAGATGAAGAAAGATAAGTATACAACTGACAGTGAAGGTGTATGTATGGCACAACATACTGGAAGGCAAATTCAGCCTCCCTTGATATGGGAATGAGACTTGGGTTTATAATTACAATATGACACAAAGAATACATGATGTACAGATATACATCCAAAGGCTAAGATGCACAGTAATAGGGGCACTGAAAAATATTAAACACATTAAGAAATAAGCATATCAGAACAGGATATGTAACAGAAAATGCAGTGGTTATGAAAGGCAAGTGCTTTAGAGATCTGAATATATCAAAAGGATGGATTTGTAAAGGAAAACAGAGAACATATAGCAGAAAATAGAGAGAAAGGGAGACTGACAGCAAGATGAAAAAGCATGGCGAGGTATCAGAAACTAGGCAAGCAAGGCTTTACTTGGAGGAAACTCAGAATGAGCCACTGCTGAACAGTAGATGGCATAATGGATATAGATAGGCATAGAAACTTATAAAGAAGGATAGTTTGCTTGGTTCCCACATTGATTGCCTTGGGATTATCAATCAAATAATATATATTTATTTATTTTATTTATCATACTTTGTCGCTGTCTCCCGCATTAACAAGGTAGTGCAAGGAAACAAATAAAAGAATGGCCCAACCCACCCACATACAAATGTATGTACAAACACGTTCACACACGCACATATACATACCTATACGTTTCAACATATACATATATATACATACACAGACTTACATATATATACATATGTACATAATTCATAATTGCTGCCTTCATTCATTCTCATTGCCACCCAGCCACACAAGAAATGACAACACACACACACACTCACACACACACACACACACACACACACACACACACACACCCGCAAGCACACGAGGTAGCGCTACGAAGAGACAACAAAGGCCACATTCGTTCACACTCAGGCTATAGCTGTCATGTATAATGCATCGAAACCACAGCTCCCTTTCCAAATCCAAGCCCCACAAAACTTTCCATGGTTCACCCCATATGCTTCAAATGCCCTGGTTCAATCCATTGACAGCACGTTGACCCCGGTACACCAAATCGTTGCAATTCACGTTATTCTTTGCACGCCTTTCACCCTCCTGCATGTTCAGGCCCCGATCACTCAAAATCTTTTTCACTCCATCCTTCCACCTACAATTTGGTCTCCCACTTCTCATTCCCTCCTCCTTTGACACATATATCCTCTTTGTTAATCTTTCCTCACTCATTCTCTCCATGTGACCAAACCATTTCAATACAACCTATTCTGCTCTCTCAACCACACACATTTTATCACCACACATCTCTCTTACCCTTTCATTACTTACTCGATCAAACTACCTCACACTGCATATTGTCCTCAAACATCTCATTTCCAACACATCCACCTTCCTCTGCGCAACCCTATCAATAGCCCATGCCTTCCACACACTCTTCAATGCTCCCAGAACCTTTGCCCCCCCTCTCCCACCCTGTGACTCACTTCCACTTCCATGGTTCCATCTGCTGCCAAATCCACTCCCAGATATCTAAAACACTTCACTTCCTCCAGTTTTTCTCCATTCAAACATACCTCCCAATTGACTTGTCCCTCAACCCTACTGTACCTAATAACCCTGCTCTTATTCACATTTACTCTCAGCTTTCTTCCTTCACACAGTTTACCAAACTCAGTCACCAGCTTCTGCAGTTTCTCACATGAATCAGCCACCAGCGCTGTATCATCAGCAAACAACAACTGTCTCACTTCCCAAGCCCTCTCATCCACAACAGACTGCATACTTGCCCCTCTCTCCAAAACTCTTGCATTTACCTCCCTAACAACCCCATCCATAAACAAATTAAACAACCATGGAGACATCATGCACCCCTGCCGCAAACCGACATTCACTGGGAACCAATCACTTTCCTCTCTTCATACTCATACACATGCCTTACATCCTCAATAAAAACTTTTCACTGCATCTAGCAACTTGCCTCCCACACCATACCTTCCACAGAGCATCTCTATCAACTTTATCATATGCCTTCTCCAGGTCCATAAATGCTACATTTGTTTTTCTAAATATTTCTCACATATATTCTTCAAAGCAAACACCTGATCCACACATCCTTTACCACTACTGGTGATAGGGAAGAAAAAATACTTCCTACATATTCCCTGCGTGTTATACAAGGTGACTAAATAGGGAGGGAGAATGGGGCTGGAAATCCTCCCCTCTCGACTTTTAATTTTCCAAAAGAAGGAACAGAGAAGGGGACCAAGTGAAGATTTCCCTCAGGGGCTCGGTCCGCTGTTCTTGACGCTGCCTAACTGGTGCGGGAAGTGGTGAACAGTATAAAAAAAATATATATTTATAAGTTTGTTGAGAATTCCTGGGAAATTATATGGGAAGGTATTGATTGAGAAGGTGAAGGCATGTATAAAGCATCGGATTGGGGAAGAGCAGCGTGGTTTCAGAAGTGGTAGAGGGTGTGTGGATCAGGTGTTTGCTTTGAAAAATGTATATGAGAGATACTTAGAAAAGCAAGTGGATCTGTATGTAGCATTTATGGATCTGGAAAAGGCATATGATAGAGATGCTCTGTGGAAAGTATTAAGAATATATGGTGTGGGAGGTAAGCTGTTAGAAGCAGTGAAAGGTTTTTATCGATGTAAGGCATGTGTATGTGCAGGAAGAGAGGAGAGTGATTGGTTCTCAGTGAATGTTGGTTTGCGGCAGGGGTGCCTGATGTCTCCATGGTTGTTTAATTTGTTTATGGATGGGGTTGTTAGGGAGGTGAATGCAAGAGTTTTGGAAAGAGGGGCAAGTATGGAGTCTGTTGTGGATGAGAGAGCTTGGGAAGTGAGTCAGTTGTTGTTCACTGATGATACAGTGCTGGTGGCTGATTCATGTGAGAAACTGCAGAAGCTGGTAACTGAGTTTGGTAAAGCGTGTTAAAGAAGAAAGCTGAGAGTAAATGTGAATAAGAGCAAGGTTATTAGGTACAGCAGGGTTGAGGGACAAGTCAATTGGGAGGTAAGTTTGAATGGAGAAAAACTGGAGGAAGTGAAGTGTTTTAGATATCTGGGAGTGGATTTAGCAGCGGATGGAACCATGGAAGTGAAAGTGAGTCATAGGGTAGGGGAGGGGGTAAAATTTCTGGGAGCGTTGAGGAATGTGTGGAAGTTGAGAACGTTATTTTGGAAAGCAAAAATGGGTATGTTTGAAGGAATAGTGTTTCCAACAATGATATATGATTGCGAGGCGTGGGCTATAGATAGAGTTGTGCGGAGGAGGGTGGATGTGTTGGAAATGAGATGTTTGAGGACAATATGTGGTGTGAGGTGGTTTGATCGAGTAAGTAATGAAAGGGTAAGAGAGATGTGTGGTAATAAAAAGAGTGTGGTTGAGATAGCAGAAGAAGGTGTTTTGAAGTGGTTTGGCCACATGGAGAGAATGAGTAAGGAAAGATTGACAAAGAGGATATATATGTCAGAGGTGGAGGGAACGAGGAGAAGTGGGAGACCAAATTGAAGGTGGAAAGATGGAGTGAAAAAGATTTTGAGTGATCGGGGCCTGAACATGCAGGAGGGTGAAAGACGTGCAAGGAATAGAGTGAATCGGAAGGATGTGGTATGATGGGGTCGACGTGCTCTCAGTGTATTGAACCAGGGCATGTGAAGCGTCTAGGGTAAACTGTGGCAAGTTTTGTTGGGCCTGGATATGGAAAGGGAGCTATAGTTTTGGTGCATTATACATGACAGCTAGAGACTGAGTGTGAACAAATGTGGCCTTCTTTGTCTTTTCCTAGCGCTACCTCGTGCACATGCGGGGGTAGGGTTTTTTTTTTCATGTGTAGTGGGGTGGCGACGGGAATGAATAAGGGCAGACAGTATGAATTATGTACATGTGTATATATGTATATGTCTGTGTGTGTATATATATATGTATATGTTGAGATGTATAGGTATGTATATGTATGTGTGTGGATGTGTATGTATATACATGAGTATGTGGGTGGGTTGGGGCATTCTTCTGACTGTTTCCTGGTGCTACCTCTATATATATATATATTTATTTATTTCCTTATTTTGCTTTGTTGCTATCTCCCGCATTAGCAAGGTAGCGCAAGGAAACAGACGAAAGAATGGCCCAACCCACCCACATACACATGTATATACATATATACATACACATGTATATACATCCATAAACAAATTAAACAACCATGGAGACATCACACACCCCTGCTGTAAACCAACATTAACTGAGAACCAATCACTTTCCTCTCTTCCAACTCATACACATGCCTTACATCCTCGATAAAAACTTTTCACCGCTTCTAACAACTTGCCTCCCACACCATATATTCTTAGTACCTTCCACAGAGCATCTCTATCAACTATCATATGCCTTCTCCATATCCATTAATGCTACATACAAATCCATTTGCTTTTCTAAGTATTTCTCACATACATTCTTCAAAGCAAACACCCGATCCACACATCCCCTACCACTTCTAAACCCACACTGCTCTTCCCCAGTCTGATGCTCTGTACATGCCTTCACCCTCTCAGTCAATACCCTCCCATAAAATTTCCCAGGAATACTCAACAAACTTATACCTCTGTAATTTAAGTACTCACTTCTATCCCCTTTGCCTTTGTACAATAGCACTATGCAAGCATTCCGCCAATCCTCAGGTACCTCACCATGAGTCATACATACATTAAATAATCTTACCAATCAGTCAACAATACAGTCACCCCCTTTTTTCATTAATTCCACTGCAATACCATCTAAACCCGCTGCCTTGCCAGCATTCATCTTCCACAAAGCTTTTACGGCCTCTTCTCTGTTTACCAAATCATTTTCCCTAACCCTCTCACTTTGCACACCACCTCGACCAAAACACCCTATATCTGCAACTCTATCATCAAACACATTCAACAAACCTTCAAAATACTCACTCCATCTCCTTCTCACATCACCACTACTTGTTATCACCTCCCCATTAACCCCCTTCACTGATGTTCCCATTTGTTCCCTTGTCTTACACACTTTATCTACCTCCTTCCAAAACATCTTTTTATTCTCCCTAAAATTTAATGATACTCTCTCACCCCAACTCTCATTTGCCCTCTTTTTCACCTCTTGCACCTTTCTCTTGACCTCCTGCCTCCTTCTTTTATATCTCTCCCATTCATTTGCATTTTTCCCTGCAAAAATCGTCCAAATGCCTCTCTCTTCTCTTTCACTAATAATCTTACTTCTTCATCCCACCACTCACTACCTTTTCTAATCAACCCTCCTCCCACGCTTCTCATGCCACAAACATCTTTTGCGCAAGCCATCACTGCTTCCCTAAATACATCCCATTCCTCCCCCACTCCCCTTACCTCCTTTGTTCTCACCTTTTTCCATTCTGTACTCAGTCTCTCCTGGTACTTCCTCACACAAGTCTCCTTCCCAAGCTCACTTACTCTCACCACTCTCTTCACCCCAACATTCTCTCTTCTTTTCTGAAAACCCCCACAAATCTTCACCTTTGCCTCCACAAGATAATGATCAGACATCCCTCCAGTTGCACCTCTCAGCACATTAACATCCAAAAGTCTCTCTCGTGCGTCTATCAATTAACACGTAATCCAATAACGCTCTCTGGCCATCTCTCCTACTTACATATGTATACTTATGTATATCTCGCTTTTTAAACCAGGGATTCCCAATCACCAGTCCTTTTTCAGCACATAAATCTACAAGCTCTTCACCATTTCCATTTACAACGCTGAACACTCCATGTATACCAATTATTCCCTCAACTGCCACATTTCTCACCTTTGCATTCAAATCACCCATCACTATAACCCGGTCTTGTGCATCAAAACCACAAACACACTCATTCAGCTGCTCCCAAAACACTTGCCTCTCATGATCTTTCTTCTCATGCCCAGGTGCATATGCACCAATAATCACCCATCTCTCTCCATCAACTTTCAGTTTTACCCATATCAATCTAGAATTTACTTTCTTACACTCTATCACATACTCCCACAACTCCTGATTCAGGAGTAGTGCTACTCCTACCCTTGCTCTTGTCCTCTAACTAACGCCTGACTTTACTCCCAAGACATTCCCAAACCACTCTTCCCCTTTACCTTTTGAGCTTCGTTTCACTCAGAGCCAAAACATCCAGGTTCCTTTCCTCAAACATACTACCTATCTCTCCTTTTTTCTCATCTTGGTTACATCCACAAACATTTAGACACCCCAATCTGAGCCTTCGAGGAAGATGAGCACTCCTCACGTGACTCCTTTTAGAAAGTTAAAATACAAGGAGGGGAGGGTTTCTGGCCCCCCCGCTCCCGTCCCCTTTAGTCGCCTTCTACGACACGTGAGGAATGCGTGGGAAGTATTCTTTCTCCCCTATCCCCAGGGATATATATATGCCTTCCACACATTTTTCAACACTCCAAGAACTTTCGCCCCCTCCCTCACCCTGTGACTCACTTCCGCTTCAATGGTTCCATCCGCTGCCAAATCCACTCCCAGATATATAAAACACTTCACTTCCTTCGGTTTTTCTCCATACAAACTTATCTCCCAGTTGATTTGTCCCTCAACCCTACTGTACCTTTCCCCCTTCACTGATGTTCCTACTTTGTTTTCTCACACTATTAACCATCTTATTCTCCAAGGAGTAGCCAAGAAGTTTGCAATACTTGCATACCCCAAATTCTCATTTTCCCTCACTCTTTCAGCCCATGCACCTTTTACTTGACCTTTTGCTGCTCTCTCTTGTATATCTTCCAGTCACTAGTACTCCTAGTGATACACCTCTCTTTTAACCTATCACCTGCATCTTAAATTCTTCATCCTTCCACTCTATAATTTCTCACATGCCCATCTCCCACCTTCCACATGCCACACATTTCTTTTGCTTAAGTCAACTCTGCTTTCTTAGATATTTCTTCCTTCCCTACTCTCATAGCTGTTCATCTCTCACCTTCTGTGATGCTATGCTCAATCTCTCCTGGTATCTCTTCAAACAAGCTTCTCTTCCAAGTGTACTTTCACCAGGCTCTTCTCACCCAAATCATTTCCTCTTTTCCAAAAGCCTTTACAAATCTTCATCTTTGCCTCTTCCAGGTAATGATTAGACTGCACCAGCTGCCCCTCTCTGCACATTCATATCTCTTTTGCTCACCTATTAATTAGTATACAATCCAGAAATGCCCACTTACTGTCTCCTACATGCATACTTATTTGTGTTCCTCTTTTTATACTAGGTATTCCCAATAACAAGTCCTTTTTCAGATCACAAAACTCCACAAGCTGTTTACCATTTCCACTCACAATACTAATGCTCTATACCACACAATTAAATCCAGGGATAGGGGAGAAAAAATACTTCCCGCATATTCCCTGCATGTTGTAGAAGGCGACTAAAAGGGGAGGGAGCGGGGGAGCTGGAAATCTTTCCCTCTTGTTTTTTCTTTTTCCAAAAGAAGGAATAGAGAAGGGGGCCAGGTGAGGATATTCCCTCAAAGGCCCAGTCCTCTGTTCTTAATGCTACCTCGCTAAGACGGGAAATGGCAAATAGTTTGAAAGAAAAGAGAAAAAAAAAAATATATATATATATATATATATATATATATATATATATATATATATATATATATATATCAGAGAGAAAAAAAAAAAAATATATATATATATATATATATATATATATGATCTACAAGCTCTTCACCATTTCCATTTACAACACTGAACACCCCATGTATACCAATTATTCCCTCAACTGCCACATTACTCACCTTTGCATTCAAATCACCCATCACTATAACCCGGTCTCGTGCATCAAAACCACTAACACACTCATTCAGCTGCTCCCAAAACACTTGCCTCTCATGATCTTTCTTCTCATGCCCAGGTGCATATGCACCAATAATCACCCACCTCTCTCCATCAACTTTCAGTTTTACCCATATTAATCGAGAATTTACTTTCTTACATTCTATCACATACTCCCACAACTCATGTTTCAGGAGTATTGCTACTCCTTCCCTTGCTCTTGTCCTCTCACTAACCCCTGACTTTACTCCCCAGACATTCCCAAACCACTCTTCCCCTTTACCCTTGAGCTTCATTTCACTCAGAGCCAAAACATCCAGGTTCCTTTCCTCAAACATACTACCTATCTCTCCTTTTTTCACATCTTGGTTACATCCACACACATTTAGGCACCCCACTCTGAGCCTTCGAGGAGGATGAGCACTCCCCGCGTGACTCCTTCTTCTGTTTCCCATTTTAGAAAGTTAATACAAGGAGGGATATATATATATATATATATATATATATATATATATATATATATATATATATATATATCTTATCCCTGGGGATAGGGGAGAAAGAATACTTCCCACGTATTCCCTGCGTGTCGTGGAAGGCGACTAAAGGGGAAGGGAGCGGGGGGCTGGAAATCCTCCCCTCTCGTTTTTCTTTTTTTTTTTTTTCCAAGGGAAGTAACAGAGAGGTGGGTCAGGTGAGGGTGTTCCCTCAGGGGCCCGGTCCTCTGTTCTTGGCGCTACCTCGCTATCGCGGGAAATGGCGAATAGTATGAAAGAAAGAAAAGAAAGATATATATATATATATATATATATATATATATATATATATATATATATATATTTTTTTTATATATACATATAATACAAGGAGGGATATATATATATATATATATATATATATATATATATATATATATATATATATATATATATATATATATTTTTTTTTATATATACATATAATACAAGGAGGGATACATATATATATATATATATATATATATATATATATATATATATATATATATATATATATATATAAGGTATATATATATATATATATATGGTAAGGTTATTTAATGAGGATTGGCGGAATGCGTGCATAGTGCCATTGTACAAAGGCAAAGGGGATAAGAGTGAGTGCTCAAATTACAGAGGTATAAGTTTGTTGAGTATTCCTGGTAAATTATATGGGAGGGTATTGATTGAGAGGGTGAAGGCATGTACAGAGCATCAGATTGGGGAAGAGCAGTGTGGTTTCAGAAGTGGTAGAGGATGTGTGGATCAGGTGTTTGCTTTGAAGAATGTATGTGAGAAATACTTAGAAAAGCAAATGGATTTGTATGTACCATTTATGGATCTGGAGAAGGCATATGATAGAGTTGATAGAGATGCTCTGTGGAAGGTATTAAGAATATATGGTGTGGGAGGAAAGTTGTTAGAAGCAGTGAAAAGTTTTTATCGAGGATGTAAGGCATGTGTACGTGTAGGAAGAGAGGAAAGTGATTGGTTCTCAGTGAATGTAGGTTTGCGGCAGGGGTGTGTGATGTCTCCATGGTTGTTTAATTTGTTTATGGATGGGGTTGTTAGGGAGGTAAATGCAAGAGTTTTGGAAAGAGGGGCAAGTATGAAGTCTGTTGGGGATGAGAGAGCTTGGGAAGTGAGTCAGTTGTTGTTCGCTGATGATACAGCGCTGGTGGCTGATTCATGTGAGAAACTGCAGAAGCTGGTGACTGAGTTTGGTAAAGTGTGTGGAAGAAGAAAGTTAAGAGTAAATGTGAATAAGAGCAAGGTTATTAGGTACAGTAGGGTTGAGGGTCAAGTCAATTGGGAGGTGAGTTTGAATGGAGAAAAACTGGAGGAAGTGAAGTGTTTTAGATATCTGGGAGTGGATCTGGCAGCGGATGGAACCATGGAAGCGGAAGTGGATCATAGGGTGGGGGAGGGGGCGAAAATTCTGGGGGCCTTGAAGAATGTGTGGAAGTCGAGAACATTATCTCGGAAAGCAAAAATGGGTATGTTTGAAGGAATAGTGGTTCCAACAATGTTGTATGGTTGCGAGGCGTGGGCTATGGATAAAATTGTGCGCAGGAGGATGGATGTGCTGGAAATGAGATGTTTGAGGACAATGTGTGGTGTGAGGTGGTTTGATCGAGTGAGTAACATAAGGGTAAGAGAGATGTGTGGAAATAAAAAGAGCGTGGTTGAGAGAGCAGAAGAGGGTGTTTTGAAGTGGTCTGGGCACATGGAGAGGATGAGTGAGGAAAGATTGACCAAGAGGATATATGTGTCGGAGGTGGAGGGAGCAAGGAGAAGAGGGAGACCAAATTGGAGGTGGAAAGATGGAGTGAAAAAGATTTTGTGTGATCGGGGCCTGAACATGCAGGAGGGTGAAAGGAGGGCAAGGAATAGAGTGAATTGGAGCGATGTGGTATACCGGGGTTGACGTGCTGTCAGTGGATTGAATCAAGGCATGTGAAGCGTCTGGGGTAAACCATGGAAAGCTGTGTAGGTATGTATATTTGCGTGTGTGGACGTATGTATATACATGTGTATGGGGGTGGGTTGGGCCATTTCTTTCGTCTGTTTCCTTGCGCTACCTCGCAAACGCGGGAGACAGCGACAAAGTATAAAAAAAAAAATATATATATATGTATATATATATGTTGGAAAGGATCACAATTTTGCGCGTGATCAAGATATTCCTATGAGTCCACGGGGAAAATGAAACACGAAAAGTTCCCAAGTGCACTTTCGTGTAATAATCACATCATCAGGGGAGACACAAGAGAGGAATATAACAGTCAGTTGATATACATCGAAGAGACGAAGCTAGGTCGCCATTTGGTAAACATGTGATTGTCCAAAACATACAACGAGCGTTCATAAACTTATCATTTTACAAATCTTATCAACAATAAAGTTATCTAATTTGTACAGACCATCACTAATATTAAGATTATAATTCTTTGTGTATTTAATAATAGAAGATTCAATGATATTTCTCTTGGTAATAGAGTTAGAGTTAACAACTGAGATGGCATTACTCCAGTCAATACAATGATCATAGTTTTTAACATGATTAAACAAGGCATTTGATTCCTGTCCCGTTCTTATACTATATTTATGTTGCTTAAGTCTAACAGAAAGATCCTTACCAGTCTGACCAACATAAAATTTATCACAGTTTCCACAAGGAACTTTATAGATGCAACCAAGAGAATTTTCTGGTGAATTCCTGATGAAGATATTCTTTATAGTATTATTGTTGCTAAAGGCAACATTTACATTAAAGGATTTAAGCAACATGGGAAGCAAAGTGAAATTATTATTAAAAGGGAGCACTAAAAGATTTTTGGTGTTAATGGGAGGTTTGGGCTCAACTCTACAAAATGATTTCTTTGCTAACTTAAGGGATTTATCAATGAAAGATCTAGGGCACTTTAACTCAGATCCAATAGAATATATCTTCTCAAACTCATCATCAATAAACTCTGGACTTCAAATACGTAATGCCCTTAGGAACATAGATTGAAATGATGATAATTTAACTCTGTCATGTTGAGATGAGTAATAATGGATATATGAGCATACATTGGTGGGTTTTCTGTATATGCTAAACTTAAACTTGTTTCCTTGTCTATGGATCATGCAATCTAAAAATGGTAACATACCATTATTTTCATTTTCTACAGTAAACTTGATGGAAGGTACTAATTTGTTAAGTAAGGGGAGAAATATTTGTAAATTTTCATCTGTTGGCCAAACACAAAGAACATCATCTACATACCTAAACCAAATTGCATTAGAAGGTAAGATATCCTTTAGTAATTTTGTTTCAAAAAATTCCATGTAAAGATTACTAAGTACAGGTGAAAGAGGGTTACCCATTGCCATACCAAATTTTTGAGCATAATAATCTCCATTAAATTGAAATACACAGTCTTTTATACACAATTTTATCAGTTCAATAAAATTAGACTTTGAAACAGGTAATTGAATATCATCCAAGACATCAAATAAATATTCTAAAAGGTCATCAACTGGAACTTTAGTGAAAAGTACCCTAGATCTTTCATTGATAAATCCCTTAAGTTAGCAAAGAAATCATTTTATAGAGTTGAGCCCAAACCTCCCATTAACACCAAGAATCTTTTAGTTCTCCCTTTTAATAATAATTTCACTTTCCTTCCCATGTTGCTTAAATCCTTTAATGTAAATGTTGCCTTTAGCAACAATAATACTATAAAGAATATCTTCATCAGGAATTCACCAGAAAATTCTCTTGGTTGCATCTATAAAGTTCCTTGTGGAAACTGTGATAAATTTTATGTTGGTCAGACTGGTAAGGATCTTTCTGTTAGACTTAAGCAACACAAATATAGTATAAGAACGGGACAGGAATCAAATGCCTTGTTTAATCATGTTAAAAACTATGATCATTGTACTGACTGGAGTAACGCCATCTCAGTTGTTAACTCTAACTCTATTACCAAGAGAAATATATACACAAAGAATTATAATCTTAATATTAGCGATGGTCTGTACAAATTAGATAACTTTATTGTTGATAAGATTTGTAAAATGATAAGTTTATGAACGCTCGTTGTATGTTTTGGACAATCACATGTTTACCAAATGGCGTCCTAGCTTCGTCTCTTCGATGTATATCAACTGACTGTTATATTCCTCTCTTGTGTCTCCCCTGATGATGTGATTATTACACGAAAGTGCACTTGGGAACTTTTCGTGTTTCATTTTCCCCGTGGACTCATAGGAATATATATATATAGATATATATATATATATATATATATATATATGGAAGTCGAGAACATTATCTCAGAAAGCAAAAATGGGTATGTTTGAAGGAATAGTGGTTCCAACAATATTGTATGGTTGCGAGGCGTGGGCTATGGATAGAGATGTGCGCAGGAGGATGAATGTGCTGGAAATGAGATGTTTGAGGACAATGAGTGGTGTGAGGTGGTTTGATCGAGTAAGTAATGTAAGGGTAAGAGAGATGTGTGGAAATAAAAAGAGCGTGGTTGAGAGAGCAGAAGAGGGTGTTTTGAAATGGTTTGGGCACATGGAGAGAATGAGTGAGGAAAGATTGACCAAGAGGATATATGTGTCGGAGGTGGAGGGAGCGAGGAGAAGAGGGAGACCAAATTGGAGGTGGAAAGATGGAGTGAAAAAGATTTTGTGTGATCGGGGCCTGAACATGCAGGAGGGTGAAAGGAGGGCAAGGAATAGAGTGAATTGGAGCGATGTGGTATACAGGGGTTGACGTGCTGTCAGTGGATTGAATCAAGGCATGTGAAGCATCTGGGGTAAACCATGGAAAGCTGTGTAGGTATGTATA
This sequence comes from Panulirus ornatus, assembly GCF_036320965.1. Taxonomy (NCBI): domain Eukaryota; kingdom Metazoa; phylum Arthropoda; class Malacostraca; order Decapoda; family Palinuridae; genus Panulirus; species Panulirus ornatus. Next base: position 10,876,962 of record NC_092249.1, read on the forward strand.
TTTGCGTGTGTGGACGTATGTACATGTGTATGGGGGGGTTGGGCCATTTCTTTCGTCTGTTTCCTTGCGCTACCTCGCAAACGCGGGAGACAGCGACAAAGTATAAAAAAAAAAAAAAAATATATATATATATATATATATATATATATATATATATATATATATATATATATATATATATATATATATATATATATATATATATCTTTTTTCTTTCATACTATTCGTCATTTCCCGCGTTAGCGAGGTAGCGTTAAGAACAGAGGACTGGGCCTTGGAGGGAATATCCTCATCTGGCCACCTTCTCTGTTCCTTCTTTGGGAAAAAACAAACAAACAAAAAAACATGCATATATATATATATATATATATATATATATATATATATATATATATATACCTCGCAAACGCGGGAGACAGCGACAAAGTATAATAAAATAAAAATAAAATATATATATATATATATATATATATATATATATATATATATATATATATATATATATATATATATATATATATATTTTTTTTTTTTTTTTTTTTTATACTTTGTCGCTGTCTCCCGCGTTTGCGAGGTAGCGCAAGGAAACAGACGAAAGAAATGGCCCAACCCCCCCCATACACATGTACATACACACGTCCACACACGCAAATATACATACCTACACAGCTTTCCTTGGTTTACCCCGGACGCTTCACATGCCTTGATTCAATCCACTGACAGCACGTCAACCCCTGTATACCACATCGCTCCAATTCACTCTATTCCTTGCCCTCCTTTCACCCTCCTGCATGTTCAGGCCCCGATCACACAAAATCCTTTTCACTCCATCTTTCCACCTCCAATTTGGTCTCCCTCTTCTCCTCGCTCCCTCCACCTCCGACACATATATCCTCTTGGTCAATCTTTCCTCACTCATTCTCTCCATGTGCCCAAACCATTTCAAAACACCCTCTTCTGCTCTCTCAACCACGCTCTTTTTATTTCCACACATCTCTCTTACCCTTACGTTACTTACTCGATCAAACCACCTCACACCACACATTGTCCTCAAACATCTCATTTCCAGCACATCCATCCTCCTGCGCACAACTCTATCCATAGCCCACGCCTCGCAACCATACAACATTGTTGGAACTACTATTCCTTCAAACATACCCATTTTTGCTTTCCGGGATAATGTTCTCGACTTCCACACATTTTTCAAGGCTCCCAAAATTTTCGCCCCCTCCCCCACCCTATATATATATATATATATATATATATATATATATATATACGTTGAGTATCCCTGGGGATAGGGGAGAAAGAATACTTCCCACGTATTACCTGTGTGTCGTAGAAGGTGACTAAAAGGGAAGGGAGCGGGAGGCTGGAAATCCTCCCCTCATTCTTTTTTTTTTTTTCCAAAAGAAGAAACAGAGAAAGGGGCCAGGTGAGGATATTCCCTCAAAGGCCCAGTCCTCATCCTCTGTTCTTAACGCTACCTCGCTAACGCGGGAAATGACGAATAGTATGAAAGAAAAAAGATATATATATATATATATATATATATATATATTTTTTTTTTTTTTTTTTTTTAATTTTCCAAAAGAGAAGGGGAACAGAGAAGGGGCCCAGGTGAGGATATTCCCTCAAGGGCCCAGTCCTCTGTTCTCAACGCTACCTCGCTGGTGCGGGAAGTGGCGAGTAGTATGAAAGAAAGAAAAATATATATATATATATATATATATATATATATATATATATATACATATGTTCTGGAAGGAGGTAAATAGGGTGCGTAAGACAAGGGAGCAAATGGGAACTTCAGTGAAGGGCGTAAATGGGGAGGTGATAACAAGTAGTGGTGATGTGAGGAGATGGAATGAGTATTTTGAAGGTTTGTTGAATGTGTCTGATGACAGAGTGGCAGATATAGGGTGTTTGGGTCGAGGTGGTGTGCAAAGTGAGAGGGTTAGGGAAAATGATTTGGTAAACAGAGAAGAGGTAGTAAAAGCTTTGCGGAAGATGAAAGCCGGCAAGGCAGCAGGTTTGGATGGTATTGCAGTGGAATTTATTAAAAAAGGGGGTGACTGTATTGTTGACTGGTTGGTAAGGTTATTTAATGTATGTATGACTCATGGTGAGGTGCCTGAGGATTGGCGGAATGCGTGCATAGTGCCATTGTACAAAGGCAAAGGGGATAAGAGTGAGTGCTCAAATTACAGAGGTATAAGTTTGTTGAGTATTCCTGGTAAATTATATGGGAGGGTATTGATTGAGAGGGTGAAGGCATGTACAGAGCATCAGATTGGGGAAGAGCAGTGTGGTTTCAGAAGTGGTAGAGGATGTGTGGATCAGGTGTTTGCTTTGAAGAATGTATGTGAGAAATACTTAGAAAAGCAAATGGATTTGTATGTAGCATTTATGGATCTGGAGAAGGCATATGATAGAGTTGATAGAGATGCTCTGTGGAAGGTATTAAGAATATATGGTGTGGGAGGCAAGTTGTTAGAAGCAGTGAAAAGTTTTTATCAAGGATGTAAGGCATGTGTACGTGTAGGAAGAGAGGAAAGTGATTGTTTCTCAGTGAATGTAGGTTTGCGGCAGGGGTGTGTGATGTCTCCATGGTTGTTTAATTTGTTTATGGATGGGGTTGTTAGGGAGGTAAATGCAAGAGTTTTGGAAAGAGGGGCAAGTATGAAGTCTGTTGGGGATGAGAGAGCTTGGGAAGTGAGTCAGTTGTTGTTCGCTGATGATACAGCGCTGGTGGCTGATTCATGTGAGAAACTGCAGAAGCTGGTGACGGAGTTTGGTAAAGTGTGTGGAAGAAGAAAGTTAAGAGTAAATGTGAATAAGAGCAAGGTTATTAGGTACAGTAGGGTTGAGGGTCAAGTCAATTGGGAGGTGAGTTTGAATGGTGAAAAACTGGAGGAAGTGAAGTGTTTTAGATATCTGGGAGTGGATCTGTCAGCGGATGGAACCATGGAAGCGGAAGTGGATCATAGGGTGGGGGAGGGGGCGAAAATTTTGGGAGCCTTGAAAAATGTGTGGAAGTCGAGAACATTATCCCGGAAAGCAAAAATGGGTATGTTTGAAGGAATAGTAGTTCCAACAATGTTGTATGGTTGCGAGGCGTGGGCTATGGATAGAGTTGTGCGCAGGAGGATGGATGTGCTGGAAATGAGATGTTTGAGGACAATGTGTGGTGTGAGGTGGTTTGATCGAGTAAGTAACGTAAGGGTAAGAGAGATGTGTGGAAATAAAAAGAGCGTGGTTGAGAGAGCAGAAGAGGGTGTTTTGAAATGGTTTGGGCACATGGAGAGAATGAGTGAGGAAAGATTGACCAAGAGGATATATGTGTCGGAGGTGGAGGGAACGAGGAGAAGAGGGAGACCAAATTGTAGGTGGAAAGATGGAGTGAAAAGGATTTTGTGTGATCGGGGCCTGAACATGCAGGAGGGTGAAAGGAGGGCAAGGAATAGAGTGAAGTGGAGCGATGTGGTATACAGGGGTTGACGTGCTGTCAGTGGATTGAATCAAGGCATGTGAAGCGTCCGGGGTAAACCATGGAAAGCTTTGTAGGTATGTATATTTGCGTGTGTGGACGTGTGTATGTGCATGTGTATGGGGGGAGGTTGGGCCATTTCTTTCGTCTGTTTCCTTGCGCTACCTCGCAAACGCGGGAGACAGCGACAAAGTATAAAAAAAAAAATATATATATATATATATATATATTTCCTTCTTTTGGAAAAAAAAAAAAAATGCATGAGGGGGGAGGGGGATGGTATTCCATGTGTGGCGAGGTGGCGATGGGAATGAATAAAGGCAGACAGTGTGAATTGTGTGCATGGGTATATATGTATGTGTCTGTGTGAGTATATATATGTGTACATTGAGATGTATAGGTATGTATATTTGCGTGTGTGGACGTGTATGTATATACATTGTGTATGGGGGTGGGTTGGGCCATTTCTTTCGTCTGTTTCCTTGCGCTACCTCGCAAACGCGGGAGACAGCGACAAAGCAAAATAATAATAATAATAATATATATATATATATATATATATATATATATATTATCCCTGGGGATAGGGGAGAAAGAATACTTCCCACATATTCCCTGCGTGTCGTAGAAGGCGACTAAAAGGGGAGGGAGCGGGTGGCTGGAAATTCTCCCCTCTCATTTTTTTTTTAATTTTCCTAAAGAAGGAACAGAGAAGGGGGGCCAGGTGAGGATATTCCCTCAAAGGCCCAGTCCTCTGTTCTTAATGCTACCTCGCTAATGCGGGAAATGGCGAATAGTATGAAAGAAAGAAAGATATATATATATATATATATATATATATATATATATATATATATAGTTGCAGTTTTTTAGTTGAACATGAAAATTTATGGTGAAGTAACAGTTACTGTTACTTCACCACATATGATGTTATTCATGCAACTAATATAAAAATGCATAATCAAACTACAACTACTGTCAGAAAAAATCTATATCAGCAACAACTTCACCAATCATTTGAGTGTGCAATTGAATTCCTCTGAAAATCAAACTCAATGCTAACTCCAGAAAGTTGTAATTACTATTTTTGTGTTGTGGGGAGAGTTTACACTCGTGTTGCCCTATCTCTTAATCTTTTGTATATATCATGTCTTTACTTAAGTATGCACAAATAAACATACATCCACACATCTTAAATTCTTCATCCTTCCACTCTATAATTTCTCACATGCCCATCTCCCACCTTCCACATGCCACACATTTCTCTTGCTGCTTATCTGATATCCCATGCTAGTTGGTTCCTTTTTGCCTGAGATGAACATTATGATTACAAGTAACCTATAAAACGATCAGTGCCTTATATATTAATCATGCAGCACAGCAGCACAACCACTGAGCCTCATTTTCATTCATATAGTACAAAAGTGGATATAGGTATTTTAGAAACATTTGTATAAACAAGGTGCTTGATTATCTATCACTGATAATGGATAATCTTATTGCAAATACATATATACAATATATCATAATACATTATGACTAGAAATATAAGTACCATATAAACAGTAATACAGTACCTATGTATAGTATGTTTAAACAATACATCTATAACGTATGCAATGATATCCAGTTTGTCATATTAGCTAACACCACAAATCAATTCATCTAAAACAAAATATCACTTAGATCACTGGTCCATAGGTTAAAGAGATGAATAATATAAGGTTCTACACAGTATGATGATAAATAACAGTCTTATTTGTTTAAAGTGCACAGCTATGAAACTTTCAAACTGTAAATTATTACCTAACATAGATATGCATGCTTTGAATTTTGAAATTCTTTTTCATGGAGACAGTGTCCCTTGAGCATGAGATATTCTGTAAAGGAATATTGGGGTCAGGACCTTTTAACCCTTTGCCTGTCAACCAGGTAAGACTGGTGGCTTTCCCTACCTTATCACACACTCTGGGCCTACCCTTTAGCAATCAGAGACCACCAAAGAGATGACATCATCAACCCACTTACTCTTGGCCACAGAATGTTCACTTTCCACATGCCATAGGTGGTTACAGTTGGTACACACAATATTTATGAAAAAAAAAGAGAGAAAGGCAAGGCAGAGCAAAGAGACCAAGAAAAACTGGTCACACAACACTGCATCTAAATGTAAAGTTTTCAAAATTCTAAACCTAAATTTTTATCTCCGGCAAGCATAAAAGCCTACATAAATGAGGGAGAAAAACTTTCATATATGTAGACTAAACCCAAAAAGACTAGGTACTTCAGTGGTAAATTAAGGTACATTGGAAACTTGTATCTCCTGAAGGAGGAATTCTCAGGGTCACATAGGGTAGTTCTGCAGTATCTAAGTGAAGGTAATGTGTGATGATAGTAACAATGCCAAAAACGCTAGAATTTTTCTTTTTATTGAAAGGTTTCAAAAGAGGGCCAATGAAGAATCCAAATGCCTCACATCAAGTGCTCTGGGATAAAGCCCAGGCTGAGACAATAAGAATAATACTTAAAGAGATATTCATCGCATGAAAAAGTTTTGAGTTTCCGGGAAGCACATGTGATGTTCCCCTAAACGAACTATGGATAAGTCCAAATGTCATTAGGGATATATAACAGGCAGCTTTCTCCGTGGTATCTTTCTAAAATTGAACATATGGCTATCATACATTTAAGTCTCACTCATAGCCAGATATCATAGGTTCTAGGTTATATTAGCCAATAAGAAGTTGTCATAAAAGATTTCCAGGTCAGGACAGAGAAGTAAATCAGTAATACTCCTTCTACAGACTGAAGCTATAAGGAAAAAGGTTTTAAGACAACACAGGAGCAATACTGTCAGAAAAACTATCATAAGGTTAGATCTTGGGTTAAACAGATTAGAGGCTAAGTTTCTCAGGAGGAAATATTAGAGACATTTAACCAAATAGGGCTCAATATATCAATACCAAAATTCCAGAGATAGGTAATCTTCATGGGTATTCTTTCATGAGACAAAGAATTACCATCCCTTTTCTGCTGAGAAAAAGAGCTCTGAACAAAAGGCTTTAGACATATCTGAGACATCAGATTCTTTAGGGAGAAGCTGAAGGGCTTCCCAGACTGAGAGAACTGTCTTGAGAAATACCAATGCTATGCAAAAGGTCCTCTGTAATATGTTCTTCAAGCCTCTGCCTGAAGACATTTTCAAGGAACTATGTAGATAAATTTCAGAAACAAGGAATTGAGGTCAGGTTCCTGTTAAAGGTTAAGAAAGTCAAACTTGAAGTACAATTAAATTTAGAGAGCGGCATTGCTAAAAGGAGTCTAGTACCAAGGTTTTATATCCAACTCATTACTAAACCCTGAAACCTAGCTACAGTAATTGAGAATTTTTACCACAAGATGCATTGAAGGAAAAGGACAAAGCTGGTTACATGAAAACCAATATTGGAATCAGTGTTTGTTGAAACTGCCCTATCTGAAACTAAAGAAACAAACACCATTGATTGTAATTGCAATGGGCTGACATTCCTAAGTAAAAGATCCAATAGAAAGCTTCATATCCAGCTAACATTTAGTTGATATTGTGTCTACACTTCATATTCCTTGAATATTTCATATTACTTGAAGATAGGCCTCTTGACATGGCAAGGAAGAGAATCTTTCCCACTATTTCCAAGAAAGTTGGGGATATGCAGGAGCCTTGTTCATCAAAAATGGGCAGCCTTTGTACCGTCCATCGGAAATAAAATTCCACACTCCAAACTCTTGACATTCTGGGAGATGAAAATAACATGTGGCCAACAGCTACATGCTTCTATAAAAAGGACTTTGCATCTCCATTCAAGGGTCTGCATCTATATGATCTTCTGAAGAACAGAATCCCCAACCTTGAATTGATGCATCCATCTGGAAGAGTCAGTGGAGGTTTCCAAGGCATGAATTTCTGGAGGTTCTCTTTGTCTGATC
>NC_092249.1:10884517-10929979 GCF_036320965.1 Panulirus ornatus
TTGGTCTCCCACTTCTCCTCGTTCCCTCTACCTCTGAGACATATTTTCTTGGTCAATCTTTCCTCACTCATTTTTTCCGTGTGACCAAACCATTTCAAAACACCCTCTTCTGCTCTCTCAACCACAGTCTTTTTATTACCACAAATCTCTCTTACCCTTTCATTACTTACTCGATCAAACCACCTCACACCACATATTGTCCTCAAACATCTCATTTTCAGAACATCCACCCTCCTTCGCACAACTCTATCTAAAGCACACGCCTCGCAACCATATAACATTGTTGCACCACTATTCCTTCAAACATACCCATTTTTGCTTTCCAAGATAACGTTTTCAACTTCCTCACATTTTTCAACTCTCCCAGAACTTTCGCCACCTCCCCCACCCTATGATTCACTTCCACTTCCATGGTTCCATCCACTCCCAGATATCTAAAACACTTCACTTCCTCCAGTTTTTCTCCATTCAAACTTACCTCCCAATTGACTTGTCCCTCAACCGTACTGGACCTAATAACCTTGCTCTTATTCACATTTACTCTCAGGTTTCTTCTTTCACACACTTTACCAAACTCAGTCACCAGCTTCTGCAGTTTCTCACCCGAATCAGCCACCAGCGCTATATCATCAGCGAACAACAACTGACTCACTTCCCAAGCTCTCTCATCCACAACAGACTGCATACTTGCCCCTCTTTCCAAGACTCTTGCATTCACCTCCCTAACTACCCCATCCATAAACAAATTAAACAACCATGGAAACATCACGCACCCCTGCCAGAAACCAACATTCACTGAGAACCAATCACTTTCCTCTCTTCCTACATGTACACATGCCTTACATCATCGATAAATATATATTTATTTTACTTTGTAGCTGTCTCCCACGTTAGCGAGGTAGCGCTAGGAAACAGATGAAAGAATGGCCCAACCCACCCACATACACATGTATATACATACACATCCACACACGCAAATATACATACCTATACATCTCAACGTATACATATATATACACACACACAGACATATACATATATACATATGTATATACAAAAAGGATTTGTATATGGCATTTATGGATCAGGAGAAAACATATGACTGGGTTGACAGAAATGCTTTATGGAAGGTGTTCTGAATATATGGCATGGGAGTAAAGCTGTCAGAACCACTGAAGAGTTTCTATCAAGAGAGTCATGCACATGTGTGAGTTGGGAAGAGAAGAGGGTTAGTGGTTTAAAGTGAAGGTGTCACTCTGGCTGTTTATTTGTTGATGAAGGTGATGATGAGGGAGATGAATGCAAGGTTCTCATAGAAAGAGAGGAGCATTTCTGCAGTCTATCTAGGTAGGGGAGTGTGGAAGATGAGTGAAATATTTTCAGGACACTGTTTGTAGGAAGGAAAAACAAATGGGAACATTGATGAAAGGGGCAAGGGTGAAGTAAGAACAGGTAGTGATGAAGTGAGGAGACGGAGTGAGTATTTTGAAGGTTTGTTGAATGTGTTTGATGATAGAGTGGCAGATGTAGGGTGTTTTGGTTGGGGTGCTGTATGAAGTGAGAGGTTCAGGGAGAATGGTTTGGATAAGAGAGAAGAGGTAGTGAAATCTTTGCGGAAGATGATATCTTGCAAAGTGGCAGGTTTCCATGGTATTGCAGTAGAATTTGTTAAGAAAGCAGGTGACTGTGTTGTTGGTTGGTTGGTATGTATGTATGTATAGATCATGGTAAAGTGCCTGAGGATTGGCATAATGCCATTGTACAAAGGCAAAAGGAATAAAGGTGAGTGTTCAAACTTCAGAGGCATAAGTTTGTTAAGTATTCCTAAGAAATTGTATGGGAGAGTATTGATTGAGGGTAAAAGCATGTACAGAGCATCAGATTGGGGAAGAGCAGTGTGGTTTCAGAAGTGGTAGAGGATGTGTGGATCCGGTGTTTGCTTTGAAGAACATGTGTGAGAATTACTTAGGAAAACAGATAGATTTGTATGTAGTATTTATGGATCTGGAGAAGGCATATGATAGGATTGATAGAGATGCTTTGTGGAAGGTCTTAAGAGTATATGGTGTGGGTAGTAAGCTGCTAGAAGCAGTGAAAAGTTTTTACCAAGGATGTAAGACATGAAGGAAGAGAGAAGTGATTGGTTCCCAGTTAAGGTTGGTCTGCGACAGGGGTGTGTGATGTCCCCGTGGATGTTTAGCTTGTTTAAGGATGGTGTGGTTTTGGAGTTAAATGTAAGAATTTTGGAAAAATGGGTAAGTATGCAGTCCATTGTGGATGAGAGGACCTGGGAAGTGAGTCAGTTGCAGTTGTTGTTTGTGATGATACAGCTCTGGTGGCTGATTCAAGTGAGAAACTGCAGAAGTTGGTCACTGAGTTTGGAAAGGTGTGTGAAAGGAGAAAGTTGAGAGTAAATGTGAATAAGAGTAAGGTTATTAGGTTCAGTAGGGATGAGGGACAAGTTAATTACATCCCTGTACTGGAAACCAATTACTCTCCTCTTCCTACTCCTGCACATGCCTTACATCCTTGGTAAAAACTTATCACTGCACCTAGCAACTTACCTCCCACCCCATATACTCTTAAAACCTTCCACAAACCATCTCTATCAACCCTATCATATGCCTTCTCCAGATCCATAAATGCTCCATGGAAATCCATCTGTTTTTTCAAGTATTTCTCACATGCATTCTTCATAGCAAACGCCTGATCCACACATCCTCTACCACTTCTGAAACCACACTTCTCTTCCCCAATCTGATGCTCTATACATGCCTTCACTTCTCAACCAATACCCTCCCACATAATTACTCAGGAATACTCAACAAACTTATGCATCTGTAGTTTGAACACTCACCTTTATCGCCTTTGCCTTTGTACATTGGCACTATGCATGCATTCCGCCAATCCTCAGGTACTTCATGGTCCGTACATAAATTGAATATCCTTACCAACCTATCAACAACACAGGCTCTCCCTTTCTTGATAAATTCTACTGTAATACCATCCAAACCCACCGCCTTTCTGGACTTCATCTTCCGCAAAGCTTTCACGACCTCTTCTCTCTTAACCATACCAATTTCCCTGACCTCTCTAACTTCGCACACCTCCCTGACCAAAACAACCTATATTTGCCACTCTATCATCAAACACATTCAACAAACCTTGAAAATACTCACTCCATCTCCTTCTCACTTCATTACTACCTGTAATTACTTTCCCCTTTTGCCCCTTCACTGATGTTTCCATTTGTTCTCTTGTCTCATGCACGTTTTTTACCTCCAACCATAACATCTTTTTAATCTCCCTAAAATTTAGTGATATTCTCTCACCCCAACTCTCTTTTGCCCTCTTTTTCAACCCCTGCACCTTTCTCTTGACCTCCTGCCTCTTTCTCTTATACATCTCCCAGTCATTTGCACTCCTTCCTTGCAAGTATCATTGAAATGTCTCTCTTTTCTTTTTCACTAACAACTTTACTTCATCCCACCGCTCACTACCCTTCCTAATCTGCCTACCTCCCACCTCTCTCATGCCACCAGCATCTTTTGCAAAAGCCATCACTGCTATCCTAAATACATCCCACTCCTCACCCACTCCCCTCATGTCATTTGCTCTCACCTTTTCTCATTCCACTCTCAGGCTCTCCTGATACTTCCTCACACAAGTATCCTTTCCAAGCTTACTTACTCTCACCACTCTCTTCTCTTCAACATTCTCTCTTCTTTTTTGAAAACCTCTACAAACCTTCACCTTTGCTTTTACAAGATAGTAGACATCAGCATCCCAAAGTCCCTCTTCTACACACCTATCAATTAACACTAAATCCAATAATGCCCATTGACCATCTCTCCTATTCACACATGTACGCAGGTACACCACCGAATTTCCAGCAACTGATTGTTTAGGCACCTCCTTTAGTGCGAACAAAATTACGTGAGGGAGCTTGAAATTACCACGGCCACCAGACTAGTTTCCCTAGCGGCCACAGATGGTGTTATGTGTAGGGCGCGCTTAAGTACATTCTTTACACTGCACTCGTTGGTGGTGATACCACAATCCTTTGAGATCCTTAGCTCATTTTGCTTAAATTTAACCCAAGCTATGGCTTCTAAGACATATGAGAGTGTCAGTCGTGGTGTCAAACGTAAACACCAGTCTATTTCAATCCAAGATAATGTAGAATTGTTGAAAAAAACGGACCGTGATGTTGCATTGCGTAAGCTGTGTGACATATACAGTATTGGTTCGTCAACTGTTTATGATATAAAGAAGCAAAGGGAGAAATTATTGAAATTCTATGCAGACAGCGATGCCAAGAAGCAAATGACGATTAGAAAAACTATGAAAGATGGTAAGAGTACTGAGCACAATCAAGTGATGATGGAATGGTTTCAGCAGCGTTGGAGTGATGGAGTGGACCTGTCAGGAGACATGATAATGGACCAGGCTAAGCTGTTCCATAAAGAACTTAAATTACAACATGAGCGTGGCTGTAGTGAAGGATGGCTTCAAAGATTCAAGAAGCATCGTGGAATTTTCATGAATAAAGTGTGCGGAGAAAAGCAGTCTGCAAACCACGAAGGAGCTGCTGAGCATGTGGACGAATATGTGAAACTTGTAGCTGACGAGAACCTCAGTCCTGAGCAGATGTATAATGCGTACGAAACTGCATTATTCTGGCGATGCACACCTAGGAAAATACTAACAACAGAAGGCGAAGAAGACCCCACAGGATTCAAACAGGGGCGTAACGAGGGGAAATAGCTCCTATGACAAACACTGAAATAGTGCCCCTGTCCAAACATATGACACCAATATTTTTCATTTTTAGTATCTCCGCCAAGGAGATTATGTTTTTACTAGCGTTTGTTTGTTTGTCTGTGAGCAACTTTCAAGAAAAGTTATCAACAAATTTTGATGAAATTTTCAGGGAAAGTCAGAAATGACACAAGGACCAATTCATTAGATTTTGGGAGTGATCTGAATCATTGTCTGGATCCAGGATGCCATAACGGAAATATCAATTTTTGTGAATGACTGTTGAACTAATAATGATAATGTAATTCCAAATACCAAAGATATGTTTTCATGGTCAAGAAATCTAAATCTTTAAGATCTGAATCATTGTCTGGATCCTGGGCGCCATTATGCCACTTATGCCCCCCTTCAAGTGGTGCCTAGGGCACCTGCCCTACCTGCCATACCCTAGATACGCCACTGGATTCAAACAATCTAAAGACAGACTTACCATCTTAGGGTGCTCAAACATTTAATATTTGTTTACTTTAAACTTCTAGCAGTCCATGGTATACTTTAGACACATGGGAGATGTATTATTAGTGGGTTAGAGGTGTGTTGAGGAATTATTATTACGTGACCATGGTTGGTCCGGCAATATGGTTAATCTGACAAGACTTTGGAACTAAGAGTGCCAGAAAATTGTTGGTGTACCTGTACTTATGTATATCTCTCTTTTTAAATCAGGTATTCCCAATCTCCAGTCTTTTTTTCAGCATAAATCCACATGTTCTTCACCATCTCCATTCACAACACTGAATACCCCATGTACACCAATTATAACCTTAACTGCCACATCACTCATCTTCACATTAAAATCACCCATCACTAAAACCCAGTCTCATGCATCAAAGCTGCTGACACACTCACTCAGCTGCTCCCAAAACACTTGCCTTGTGATCTTTTTTCTCATGACCAGGTGCATGTGCACCATTAATCACCCATCTGTCTCCATCCATTTTCAGTTTTACCCATATCAATCTAGAATTTACTGTTTTACACTCTATCACATCCTCCCACAACTCCTGCTTCAGGAGTAGTGCTACTTCTTCATTTGCTCTTGTCCTCTCACCAACCCTTGATGTTACTCCCAAGACTTTCCCAAACTACCCTTCCCCTTTACCCTTAAGCTTCGTTTCACTCATAGCCAGAACATCCAGGTTTCTTTCCTCAGACTACTACCTATCTCACCTTTCTTCTCATCATAGTTACATCCACACACATTCAGACACCTCAATCTGAGCCTTAAAGGAGGATAGGCAGTCCATGCTTGACTTCTTCTGTTTCCCCATTTAGAAATTGAAATACCAGGAGGGGAGGGTTTTCAGCACCCAGCCCCTCAGGAAACAGCATCACAACCCCTGCATCAGTTAGGAAGTGCCTGGATGTTTCATCTGAGGTTTGTCCCTGAGATAGGGGAAAAAGAATTCAACCTTTGTATTCCCCACGTTTCACAGAAGGTGATTAAAGGGGCTGGGATTGGGGGGCTGGAAACCCTCCCTTTCTTGTATTTCAATTTCTAAAAGAGGAAACAGGAGAAGGAGCCACGCAGGGAGTGCTCATCCTCCTCAAAGGTTCAGATTTGGGTGTCTGAATGTGTGTTGATGTAACCAAAATGAGGAAAGAGGAAAGAAAGTAGTGTATCTGAGGAAAGAAACCTCTAACTCTCATTGAAACGAAGCTCAAGTGTAAAGGGGAAGAATGGCTTGGAAACGTCTTGGAAGTAACCTCAGTGGCTGGTAAGAGGACAAGCTAAGGGGAGAGTAGCATTACTCCTAAAGCAGGAGTTATGGAAGTGTGTGATAGGGTGTTAGAGAGTAAATTCTAGAATATTGTGGGTAAAACCGAAAGTGGATGGTAAGAGATGGGTGACCATTTGTGTCTATGCACCTGACCATGAGAAGAAAGATCATGAGAGACAAAAGTTTCAGAAGCAGATGAGAGTTTGTCAGCAATTTGGGTTCATGAGCTCTGATATTAGTGATGGGTGATTTAAATGTGAAGGTAAGGAATGTGGCAGTTGAGGGTATAGATGGTGCACATGGGGTATTGAGAATACCTGTTTTAAAAAGAGAGATATACACAAGTATATGTATGTGAGTAGGGAAAATGATCGATGGGAATTTTTAGGTTACATATTATTTGATAGGTATGTAAGAGAGAGACTTTTGGATGTAAGTGTGCTAAGAGGGACAGGTGGTGGGATGTGTGATCACTAATTTGTGGAGGCGAGGGTAAAGATTTGTGAAGATTTTCGAAAAAGAGGAGACGATTTCAGGGAGAAGAGTGATGAGAGTAAGTGAGCTTGGAAAGGAGACTTGCGTAAAGAATTACCAGAAAATATTGAGTGTAGACTGGCAAAAGGTGAGCAAATGAAGTGAGGGGAGTGGGTGAGGAATGGGAGGTATATAGGGAACCAGTGATGGTATGTGTGAGAGGTGAGAGATACATGTGGCATACGAAAGGTACGTAGAATAGAAAGGGTAGAGTGGTGGGATGAAGAAGTAAAGTTGCTAGTGAAAGAGCAATAACAGGTGATTTGGCGGTACTTACAAGAAAGGAGCGCAAATGATCGGCAAATGGATAACAGACAGTGGCAGGTCAAAAGGAAGGTGCAGGGGTTGAAAAAGAGGGATAATGAGAGTTGGTTATGAAATTATCATTAAATCAGTAATTCATGCTGTCTGCCCTTATTCCTATCGCCACCGTACCACACACGAAATAACAACCCCCTCCCCCCAAATGTGCGCGAGGTAGCACTAAGAAAAGACAACAAAGGCTTATTCATTTACACTGTCTCTAGCTGTCATGTATAATGCACTGAAACCACAGCTCCCTTTCCACATCCAGGCCCCACAAAACTTTCCATGGTTTAACCCAGGCGCTTCACATACCGTGGTCCAATCCATTGACAGCACATCGACCCAGTTCACTCTATTCCCTGCACACCTTTCACCCTCATGCATCTTCAGGCCCCTATCACTCAGAATCTTTTTCACTCCATTTTTCCACCTCCCAGTTTGGTCTCCCACTTCTCCTTGTTCCCTCCACCTCTGACACATATATCCTCTTCGTCAATATTTCCTCACTCATTCTCTCCATGTGACCAAACCATTTCAAAACACCCTCTTCTGCTCTCTCAACCACGCTCTTTTTATTACCACACATCTCTCTTACCCTTTCATTACTTACTCGATCAAACCACCTCACACCACATATTGTTCTCAAACATCTCATTTCCAGCACATCCAGCCTCCTCTACACAACTCTTACCTATAGCCCACACCTCGCAACCATATAACATTATTGGAACCACTATTCCTTCAAACATATCCATTTTTGCTTTCCAGGATAACGTTCTCGACTCTTCCATACATTTTTCAGCACTCCCAGAACTTTCGCCCCCTCCCGCACCTGATGAATCACTTCTGCTTCTATAGTTCCATCCGCTGCCAAATCTACTCCCAGATATCTAAAAACTTCACTTCCTCCAGTTTATCTCCATTCAAACTTACCTCCCAATTGACTTGTCCCTCAACCCTACTGTACCTAATGCCCTTGCTCTTATTCACATTTACTCTCAGCATTCTTCTTTCACACACTTCTTTCACTAGCTTCTGCAGTTTCTCACCCGAATTAGCCACCAGCGCTGTATCATCAGCGAACAACAACTGACTCACTTCCCAAGCTCTCTCATCCACAACAGACTGCATACTTGACCCATTTTGCAAAACTCTTGCATTCCACTCCCTAACAACCCCATCCATAAACAAATTAAACAACCATGGAGACATCATGCACCACTGCTGCAAACCAACATTCCCTGAGAATCAATCATTTTCCTCTCTTCCTACACGTACACATGCTTTACATCCTCGATAAATCTTATCACTGCCTCTAACAACTTGCCTCCCACACCATATATTCTTAATACCTTTCACAGAGAATCACCTATCAACTCTATCATATGCCTTCTCCAGATCCTTAAATGCTGCATACAAATCCATTTGCTTTTCTAAGTATTTCTCACATAGATTCTTCAAAGCAAACACCTGATCCACACATCCTCTACCACTTCTAAAACCACACTGCTCTTCCCCAATCTGATGCTCTGCACAAGCCTTCACCCTCTCAGTCAATACCCTCACATATAATTTCCCAGGAATACTCAAAAAACTTATACCTCTGTAATTTGAGCACTCAATTTTCTCCCCTTTGCCTTTGTACAATGGCTCTATGCTAGCATTCCACCAATCCTCAGGCACCTCACCATGAGTCATCCATACGTTAAATAACTTTACCAACCAGTCAACAATACAGTCACCCCCTTTTTTAAGAAATTTCACGGCATTACCATCCAAAACCTCTACCTTGCTGGCTTTCATCTTCTGCAAAGCTTTTACTACCTCTTCTCTGTTTACCAAATCATTCTCCCTAACCCTCTCACTTTGCACACCACCTCCACCAAAATACCCTATATCTGCCACTCTATCATCTAACACATTCAACAAACCTTCAAAATACTCACTCCATCTCCTTCTTATATCACCACTACTTGTTATCACCTCTCCCTTAGCCCCCTTCACTGATGTTCCCATTTGCTCCCTTGTCTTATGCACTTTATTTACCTCCTTCCAAAACATCTTTTTATTCTCCCTAAAATTTAATGATACTCTCTCACCCCAACTCTCATTTGCCCTCTTTTTCACCTCTTGCATCCTTCTCTTGACCTCCTGCCTCTTTCTTTTATACATCTCCCACTCATTTGCATTATTTCCCTGCAAAAATCAACCAAATACCTCTCTCTTCTCTTTCACTAATAATCTTTCTTCTTCATCCCACCACTCACTACCCTTTCTAATCTGCGCACCTCCCATGCTTCTCATGCCACATACATCATTTGCGCAAGCCATCACTGCTTCCCTAAATACATCCCATTCTTCACCCACTTCCCTTATGTCCTTTGTTCTCACCTTTTTCCATTCTATACTCAGTCTCTCCTGGTACTTTCTCACACAAGTCTGAAACTGCAGAAGCTGGTGACTGAGTTTGGTAAAGTGTGTGAAAGAAGAAAGTTAGGAGTAAATGTGAATAAGAGCAAGGTTATTAGGTACAGTAGGGTTGAGGGTCAAGTCATTTGGAAGGTGATTTTGAACGGAGAAAAACTGGAGGAAGTGAAATGTTTTAGATATCTGGGAGTGGATTTGGCAGCGGATGGAACCATGGAAGCGGAGGCGAATCATACGGTGGGGGAGGGGGCGAAAATCCTGGGAGCCTTGAAGAATGTGTGGAAGTCGAGAACATAATCTCGGAAGCAAAAATGGATATGTTTGAAGGAATAGTGGTTCCAACAATGTTGTATGGTTGCGAGGTGTGGGCTATGGATAGAATTGTGTGGAGGAGGGTAGATGTGCTGGAAATGAGGTGTTTGAGGACAATATGTGGTGAGAGGTGGTTTGATTGAGTAAGTAATAATAGGGTAAGAGAGATGTGTGGTAGTAAAGAGAGTGTGGCTGAGAGAGCAGAAGAGGGTGTTTTGAAATGGTTTGATCACATGGAGAGAATGAGTGGGGAAAGATTGACCAAGAGGATATATGTGTCAGAGGTGGAGGGAACGAGGAGAAGTGGGAGACCAAATTGGAAGTGGAAAGATGGAGTGAAAAAGATTTTGAGTGATCGGGGCCTGAACATGCAGGAGGGTGAAAGGCGTGCAAGGAATATAGTGAATTGGAACGATGTGGTATACCGGGGTCGACGTGCTGTCAGTGGATAGAACCAGGGCATATGAAGCGTCTGGGGTAAACCATGGAAAGTTCTGTAGGGCCTGGATGTGGAAAGGGAGCTGAGGTTTCGGTGCATTATTACACGACAGCAAGAGACTGAATGTGAACGAATGGGGCCTTTGTTGTCTTTTCCTAGTGCTACCTCGCACACATGAGGGGGGAGGGGGTTGTTATCTCATGTGTGGCGAGGTGGCAATGGGAATGAATAAAGGCAGACAGTATGAATTATGTACATGTGTATATATGTATATGTCTGTGTGTGTATATATATATGTATACGTTGAGATGTATAGGTATGTATATTTGCATGTGTGGACGTGTATGTATATACATGTGTATGTGGGTGGGTTGGGCCATTCTTTCTTCTGTTTCCTTGCGCTACCTCGTTAACGCGGGAGACAGCGACAAAGCAAAATGAATAGAATAAAATATATATATATATATATATATATATATATATATATATATATATTTTTTTTTTTTATACTTTGTCGCTGTCTCCCGCGTTTGCGAGGTAGCGCAAGGAAACAGACGAAAGAAATGGCCCAACCCCCCCTCATACACATGTATATACATACGTCCACACACGCAAATATACATACCTACACAGCTTTCCATGGTTTACCCCAGACGCTTCACATGCCTTGATTCAATCCACTGACAGCACGTCAACCCCGGTATACCACATCGCTCCAATTCACTCTATTCCTTGCCCTCCTTTCACCCTCCTGCATGTTCAGGCCCCGATCACACAAAATCTTTTTCACTCCATCTTTCCACCTCCAATTTGGTCTCCCTCTTCTCCTCGTTCCCTCCACCTCCGACACATATATCCTCTTGGTCAATCTTTCCTCACTCATTCTCTCCATGTGCCCAAACCACTTCAAAACACCCTCTTCTGCTCTCTCAACCACGCTCTTTTTATTTCCACACATCTCTCTTACCCTTACGTTACTCACTCGATCAAACCACCTCACACCACACATTGTCCTCAAACATCTCATTTCCAGCACATCCATCCTCCTGCGCACAACTCTATCCATAGCCCACGCCTCGCAACCATACAACATTTTTGGAACCACTATTCCTTCAAACATACCCATTTTTGCTTTCCGAGATAATGTTCTCGACTTCCACACATTCTTCAAGGCCCCCAGAATTATTGCCCCCTCCCCCACCCTATGATCCACTTCCGCTTCCATGGTTCCATCCGCTGCCAGATCCACTCCCAGATATCTAAAACACTTCAGTTCCTCCAGTTTTTCTCCATTCAAACTCACCTCCCAATTGACTTGACCCTCAACCCTACTGTACCTAATAACCTTGATCTTATTCACATTTACTCTTAACTTTCTTCTTCCACACACTTTACCAAACTCAGTCACCAGCTTCTGCAGTTTCTCACATGAATCAGCCACCAGCGCTGTATCATCAGCGAACAACAACTGACTCACTTCCCAAGCTCTCTCATCCCCAACAGACTTCATACTTGCCCCTCTTTCCAAAACTCTTGCATTTACTTCCTTAAAAACCCCATCCATAAACAAATTAAACAACCATGGAGACATCACACACCCCTGCCACAAACCTACATTCACTGAGAACCAATCACTTTCCTCTCTTCCTACACGTACACATGCCTTACATCCTCGATAAAAACTTTTCACTGCTTCTAACAACTTTCCTCCCACACCATATATTCTTAATACCTTCCACAGAGCATTTCTATCAACTCTATCATATGCCTTCTCCAGATCCATAAATGCTACATACAAATCCATTTGCTTTTCTAAGTATTTCTCACATACATTCTTCAAAGCAAACACCTGATCCACACATCCTCTACCACTTCTGAAACCACACTGCTCTTCCCCAATCTGATACTCTGTACATGCCTTCACCCTCTCAATCAATACCCTCCCATATAATTTACCAGGAATACTCAACAAACTTATACCTCTGTAATTTGAGCACTCACTCTTATCCCCTTTGCCTTTGTACAATGGCACTATGCACGCATTCCGCCAATCCTCAGGCACCTCACCATGAGTCATACATACATTGAATAACCTTACCAACCAGTCACAATACAGTCACCCCCTTTTTTAATAAATTCCACTGCAATACCATCCAAACCTGCTGCCTTGCCGGCTTTCATCTTCCGCACAGCTTACACTACCACGGTTCTTCTATATATATCTATAACAAACTCTCACTCACACACTCTCACACACTCAACACACACAAAACCCAGCAGCCCGCCGTTCCACAGGCATCCGTAAGTCAAGGGACAATCCGAGTCCCAAACAACACCCCGTTTGTATCCAGACTACAATCCAGTAATTACCTTAACAAACCATAGGACATACATACCACCATTAGAGGATCCATCTTCAAGTGCGTACAGCTTTGCCACAGCCCAATTACCCAAAGGCACCGGGGAAAAGAGTGAGTGCACCACATCCCCGACTGTCACCGAAATAATCGAAAACCAGGACCCATCACTGGCTTTACAATCAATCTTCTTTATGCTGCCATAACCTGCTCACACCTCAATTGGTCCTCTCCTATAGGTAAAAAACCGCCGTATTACCTTGCAATGTGATATTCACCTGAGAAATCAATATCCCCCATACCAGTTATCTGCCCACCACGCGCCCTCCCCTTTGCAAAGTACATACGCCAAGACATTCACAGGCGCCTTCCTACATCACTCTAATCAATCGAATCTGCAGAGTCCTTTACTTCTGCTCCTATCAGGTGTGGTATGCCAGAAGAACGCGAAGCCTATTCAAAGTGATTATATCGATGATGTAAGGCATGTGACCATGAAGAAGCGCTTCCCTATCTGAGTGTGTTATGGACACATATAAATACTGGATAGGCGGCAGGGTGATATATGTCTCCCGTGTAATGATAAGTAATTAAGTTATAATGGAATGGGGATTAAAGTGGCGTATCAAGCCCTCTAAAATGAAATGCGTGGCACGATCTGACTACTTAAAGTATGAAGCTCTAGCAAGGTTAAGAGTCGACAGATGATTGACCCTGATGATACATCGCTGTTGCGATACAAGGATATCCACTGCTGACGCAGGAGCGCCTGAGATAGGACAAGTGTTCGTGGGGTGCCCGCCAGCCATGATGCCTCTACCCTTTACCAACTCGCCCGTTACTAAGACTGACCCGAGCTGGAATCTGTACCCCGGACCCAAATTTCTCACCTAAATCCATTCTCCCCCCATTCTTCCTACCCCTTATTAATAACTTCACACATTTCTAATTCAACATGCCTCGGCAGTCCCCCCCCGGTTCCTCTTCCTGTGGCACCTACGTGTGTGGTCGGTTTCGCCCTCCTTTGGGGTGCGCCAAGTACGTCCATGTTATGCCTTACTAGACCCTATCTCCTCGTACAAGCAAAAATTGGTAAGTTTAGAAAAGTAATCGTGGATCCACCAATGTTTTGTATTGTTCAGAAGCACTGGCTATGGATAGTAGTTTTGCACAGGTGATGGATGTGCTGGAAATTGAAATGTATATAAGGACAATGTAGGTGGTGTGATGTGGTTTGATCGAGTAAGTAACGTAAGGTAAAGAGAGATGTGTGGAAATAACACGAGCGATGGTAATTCCGAGCTGCCTCCTCGGGATTTAAGCACAGTAAAAGGTTCGCCCTTCTCGCAGATGTCTAGCTGTCCAGAATATGCCCCAGCAGAATATATGTGACCGGCGTATGAGTCCTCGCGCCTATTTCTACCCACACTTTCCGTAGGCTCTCATACAATTTCTATCCCCCTCAAACTATATCTACCTTTCCTGACATTCCTGCTTGTGAGAATGCTCGTCCAGTCCAGCGTTCCCCAGGCTCTATTATTCTTACAGACGAAAGTAGAACAGTGCATTTGTAAGCGTCGGGGACAACCATGGAAAGCTGTGAAGGTTGTCTATTATGCCAAATGGACGAATGTATATACAAGAAGAATGTGGGTAGTGATGGGCCAATTCTTTCGTCAGTTACCAACCTTGCGCTCGGACCTCCGCAAAACAGCGGGATACAGCGACAAATTAATAAAAAAAAATATATATACATATATAAATGATATATATAGTAATATATAGACATATAAATATATATATATAATATATATAATCTACATACATATAAAAATAAAGTATATAGAATATATATAAATTTCACGACACATCACGACACACACACATCACACACCACACACATACACTACACTTATACACACACGCACACACACACCCACACACACACACACACACAAAAAACAAGACAAACTAACCCAATCCCCCCACAACTCCAAAAACCCCAACCCGCGACTCTCTTACTCCAAGCCGCCCCTCGCACTTGTGGGGGTCCTTGTTGGTGAGGGGGTTTTTGTGGTGGGGATGAGTGTTGGCTGTGGGGCATGGGGGGTTGGTTGGAACCATTGTTTGAGGTGGTTGTTGTGGGGTTTGCAGGAGGGTGTTCTTCAAGTTGACAGGGAATATCCATCACCAGTCCCCCCTTCTCATGTTCCTCTCTTTTTGTGGTGAAAAAAAAAAAAATAAAAAAAATAAAAAATAATGAGATGGAGGATTACCCCCGCCTCCGCCGCGCCCTGCTCTCCCCTTTTTGTCGCCTTCTATCACACACGCATGAATACCGTGTGAAGATTCTTTCTTTTCCCCTATCCCCAGGGATATATATAAATACTATTATAAATAAATACTCTAGTAATAAAATCAAAAACTAACACAATCTTCACACACACACCAAAAAAAAAAAGAAAAACACCATAAATTACTCAATACTGGACCCTCTAAAATCGCTAACAAACACTCAAACAACTACACCTACAGCCACACTCTCACACACACACACTACACACACACGACACACACACCACCAACCCACAAACACCCCGCACCATCAGCCCGGATCGAACCTTTGGACCTCCTTTGTGCAAGAGGCCGGCAAGCAAACCTGCGAATCAAAGGGACTGTAAAAGCTAGTGATACCACATTCGAAATACTAAGATCCACGTATTCTAATACGCCTTCTTCTACACTCCATGTGTGAGCCGACGTTGTCTCTTGGTTTTTTTCCGAACAGAACACATAGCCCAGGCTGATAGGCTTTCACTGGCGAACCCTTACTGTACAAACACGGAGTAAATGGAATACGACTAAAGTGATATATGAATGCGCTACCTTCATATGCCCCAGCCAAAGCTCCCTCAGCAATGAATCGAACCAGGGACCCCTATGTGCAAGAGTCAGGCCAATCTAACCTCTAGGCTAGGGACAGAATAATAGGAAACAACTATTCGAAAAACTAAGTACCCCTAACAGAACCCGAGTACCCTTCGTCACACTATGGTGATCACCGGGGTCTTCGGTTTCTTTCCGAACAGTAACACATAGCCAGCTTGATTATGGTTTTACCAACTCTGACTGTACAACTCGGAGTTATATGAATACGAATAAAGTTTATAATGAACGCGCACCTTCGATAGAACATACAAAAGCTCCATTAAGCCAGATCCCGAGGCCTGGGACACCTTTTGCCAGATGCCAGGCAAGCTAACCGCTAGGCTATAAGGGACTGTATAATAGGAAACAAGTATTCTAAATACTAAGTATCTCGAATACCCTTTCATCTCACTATGGTGAGCAACGGGGCTATCGGTTTTTTTTTTTCCGAACAGAACTACAATAGCCTGGAGCTGAAAGCTTTTAACCGAACCTGGCTGTAACAGTCCGTTGCGAGGTAGCACAAGGAAACAGACCCAAAAAAGCCAATTGGCCCAACCCGACCCCAATACACTGAAATTCATACACGTCCACACGGGACGCAAATATACATACCTACAACAAGCTTTCCCATGTTTAACCCCCGACGCTTCACATATCCCTGATTCAATCCACTGACAGCACAACACCACCCATAAAACCACACCGATCCAATTCACTCTATTCCTGCCCTCCCTTTCACACCCTCCTGCTTGTTCAGGCCCCGATCACACAAAATCTTTTTTTCACTCCATCTTTTCCCTATCCCACTAAGGGCCCCACCCTGGTGGGGGGGGGGGGGTGTTGGGGTCCAATTTGGTCACCCACTTCTCGCTCGTGGTCCCTCCAACCCTCTGACACATATATCCTCTGTAGCTTCAACTTGTCCTCACTGCCGTCATTCTCGCCATGTGCCCAAACCATTTCAAAACACCCTCTTCTGCTCTACTCAACCACGGCTATATTATAGTTTCCCACACATCTCTCTATACCCTTGCACGTACTTCCTCAATCAAACCACGCTCACTGAACCGCCACACATAGTCCACAAACATCTCAATTCCACCAGCACATCCACCCTCCTCGCACGCAGAACTCTATCCATAGCCCAACGCCGTCGCAACCATACAAAAATTGGGATTGGTACCGGGACTATTCCTTCAAACATACACATTTTTGCTTTCCGAGATAATGGTTCTGGACTTTATCCACAACATTCTTCAAGGCTCCCAGATTTTTGCCCCCGTGGTCCCGCCACCTGCTAATGATCCACTTCCTCCGCTTGCCCATGGTTCCATCCGCTGGCCGAGACAGTCACCACTCCCAGAAATCTAAACACAGACTTTAACTTCCTCTCCAGATTTAATCTCCCATACCAGCCTTCCCCCGGACCGCTCCCCATTGACTAGACCTCAACCCTACTGTACCAAATAACCTTTCAGCCTTAATCACATTTTTCAGTTTCATTTTTCCTAAAATAATTCTTAATTTTTCATATGAAAATCACAGACATACAACTAGTTTCTATGATTCAATGAGTCGCAGTCATAGACACACACACACAAACAACACCACTACACAAACACGAATCAAAACACACACACCAAGAGTCACACACGACACACACACCGATCAGACATACATCAACACTAACACCATTTTCACTTTCATTTCCCTCCACCAACCCCCCATCATAGTCCATCGGCTCGTCGCTCTATCGCCTGCGCCACGCCGGTCCGGTGCGAATGGGGGGTGCCCGACAATCCACCCCTCCTGGAAAATTTTAACTAAAACACCAATGTGCAACAGCAGAAGGAGACACGCGTAGAGTTGGGCTCATCCCTCCTACTCCTCGAAGGGCTCAACTGGGGTGTCTAATGGTGTGTATAAACCCAAGATGTGAAAAAAGGAGAGATAGATAGTATGTTTTGAGGAAAGGAACACTTGATGTATTGGCACGAGTGAAACGAAGCTCAAGGGTCAAGGGTAAGAGTGGTTTGGGGAATGTCATGTGGATAAGTCATGGGTTAGTGCGGGATGTAGCACGCGCACTTGCCGGCGTATGGCCGACCTCCAGATCACCGGCGATTAGTGGCGTCTATTAGAAGCTCCATCCTCCCTAACCAACGATCTGGAGTAAGCACAGTGTTACCGCCCCGATCCCGGAATCGATTCAGCTCGATTTATGATGTAACAGAAATTATCCACCATCACCTTGGCCAGCTCATGCCCGGCAACATCTCGTCACTATGATAAGTTTCTCCTCATCCACGAGTTGAACTATGTAAAATCAATCCCCGATGACGCCTGCGGTTTATCAATGAGAATGGTACTAAGACTGCACCTATGGCGACCATTGTCCGTATATTATGTGCCACATAGTTTCTCTCATGTTTTATCCCGATTTGAACGATCATTAAAATGAGGACGATCATGATTATATGGAACGAGAGCTGTCTTCCCGTATCCATTATAAAGTTTGTCTCACCCATTAAAGCCGCCCCTGCGGCTCACACCCTACTCTACGATTCGGCCAGCATACCTTTAAGTTCTGCTGCATTTCTCCGTGCTCGAGGCTACAAGTTCAACGCGATTAAAACAAGGTCCCTGGCGCGGCCGAAATCTTCGTACCAAGAGGATGTTTTCAAAACCATGTAGATCAGTCTTTATCCCCATTCTTTCATACGATCCACCAGACCAACGCGGAAAGATGATTCTGGCTCGCTGAGCCTATATGTACATTTAAAACCTCGCCCTTCCTCTATCCATAATTTTTATCCTCTGTTAGTGATCTCTACTTATCTCAAATTTCCTTCGTCCCAATATAGTCGTCCTAGCCTCCCGCTTCTCGTACCAGTTCGATCCCTCCATGCCCCCTTATCTGCTCCCCATTCCTGTACCTATTTCGATTTTGCTTCCATTTCATACAAACGTTCCACATGAGCATGCCAAGTATCTGACCCTCAGTCTCGATGTTTCCAGCGCAGACGATTAGTAGGTTATTTTGTGAAATCAACTCCCTTTTCTAGTCTATTATTTCATCCTCCACCTTCAACGAGACCATCCCCTACTCCTCTCTCTTCCAAAAGTCCTCTAAAAAAATCGCTGTTCCCCGTCATCCCAATCTATTTCTCCATATCACCCCTTTCCCCGCTCCTCCTTCTTATCCTTCCTACCCTTATCCCTCTATCACCCCTGCTTTTCCCCATATCTAATTTTATCGCTCTACACCAACCCAAAACTTTCGCCACCCCCCTCATAACAGGTCCTTCTCACCCACCATGCGACCGCCCCGTTGCTCCCATTTCCCAACCTATGCCGTTCACCCCAGTTGTTGCTGTATACCACCCCGGACTAGTTTATCATAGTCTCCCTCTCATTCGATTCTAACATAATCCGTAAATAATCCATAGAAAATCATCATTCTCTATGGACTCACAGCTTTAATAAAATTACTATGATATGTGATTCCCCTCGCGCTTGAACTGTTGCGCCCATCCAATTACCCCCTCTCCTCTTGGACACCCGCTCACAGGAAATCTTCCTCATGCCCTCATCCCTGGGGGGGGGGTCCTCCGTTAAAGTTTTGCATTGACAGATGGTCAGGGGTATTCCAAGGACAAAGCACACCTGCTGGTTGTTATTCCTGGATCAAAGCAGTGGATTGCATGTAAGTAATCGTGGATGTAATACTATAGACTCATACATACAATTTGTGGGCCACCGATTCTTACCCATCTGGCAATTTCAGGCCATCTATCCGAGGGCTGGAGCCGCAAGACCCGATGCCCCCTTTTGCAACTCCTATCGTATCGATGAATCGCCGGGCAAACCTTCGGTGCTTACACGCACTAAATGAATGCTGGACTATGGTGGGGGTGGACCATTACCCAGACTCGATTTCTTTACAATCAATCTCTTTATCGGCTGTCCATACCCGGGGCGGCTTGCCTCGCGAGCCTGGCAGGAATTTTCGCTGGGCGGGTCCTATATTTGATAACGGCTGGGCCTAGTGTACTCTTTCAGGAGATTCACCTGGTATAAACCAAATCCCCATACATATCTTCCCCCCAACTCCCCTTCCCCAATTCAAAATACATACTCCAAACATGTCAAATTCTCCTTCCACAGCCACGGTCAATGCACTCTTCATCACATTTTCCTACAACCTCCACACATTGAGTTTCTCGCCTAATAACTCCTCCTGATCCACACAAAACACCCGTTAAAACATTTCCATTACACTATTACGGCCTCTATTCCCACTACTCAATTAGGACATCCGATCCGATACTTACAGTCGACCTGGATATATGCATGTTACACCCATTAATAACCAACGCCCGACATAAACAGGACTGTTTAATAACGTTCGTATCCAGCCCTCTAAAAAAGTGCCTTCTTTTTGCCTGACATTGGGCGCCTACATAATAATTCCATCTCCGTGCAAATCTGCCTATCTACCTAATAATAACTCATCATCACCCGCTCAGTTATCTGGATACAATGTCGAAAAAACGCAGAAGCAGGTGAACTGATTGTATGAACTATATAGCACTCCTCCCTTAACCGGCTACACACACACACACACACACACACACACACACACACTCACACACACACACACACACACAACACACCTTCACACAAAAAAAAAAAAATCCTCCGTCTCACCCTCAAATCGTCTTGACTCGCCCTTTTCCTCCCCCCATGTCCTGCCCCCCTTGGCCCACCCCCCCGCCCCACCCCATTTAACTACATCCGTTCCCCACCACCACATAATCCCCCATACCAACACCGTCTATCCCGTGTATACCCCAGACACGCTTCACATGCCTAATTCAATCCCTCTGACAGCACGTCAACCCGCCCCTATACCACATCGCCCAAATCACTCTATTCCATGCCCTCCATACCCACGCCACCTGCATGTTCAGGGTAGGGAGCCCCTATCACGAAACAAATACTTTTTCACTCCATCTTTCCACCTCCAATTTGGTCTCCCTTTTCTCCTCGTTCCCTCCACCTCCGACACATATATTCTCTTGGTCAATCTTTAGTCACTCATTCTCTCCATGTGCCCGAACCATTTCAAAACACCCTCTTCTTCTCTCTCAACCATGCTCTTTTTATTTCCACACATCTCTCTTACCCTTACGTTACTTACTCGATCAAACCACCTCACACCACACATTGTCCTCAAACATCTCATTTCCAGCACATCCATCCTCCTGCGCACAACTCTATCCATAGCCCACGCCTCGCAACCATACAACATTGTTGGAACCACTATTCCTTCAAACATACCCATTTTTGCTTTCCGAGATAATGTTCTCGACTTCCACACATTCTTCAAGGCTCCCAGAATTTTCGCCCCCTCCCCCACCCTATGATCCACTTCCACTTCCATGGTTCCATCCACTGCCAGATCCACTCCCAGATATCTAAAAACACTTCACTTCCTCCAGTTTTTCTCCATACAAACTCACCTCCCAATTGACTTGACCCTCAACCCTACTGTACCTAATAACCTTGCTCTTATTCACATTTACTCTTAACTTTCTTCTTTCACACACTTTACCAAACTCAGTCACCAGCTTCTGCAGTTTCTCACATGAATCAGCCACCAGCGCTGTATCATCAGCGAACAACAACTGACTCATTTCCCAAGCTCTCTCATCCCCAACAGACTTCATACTTGCCCCTCTTTCCAAAACTCTTGCATTCACCTCCCTAACAACCGCATCCATAAACAAATTAAACAACCATGGAGACATCACACACCCCTGCCGCAAACCTACATTCACTGAGAACCAATCACTTTCCTCTCTTCCTACACGTACACATGCCTTACATCCTCGATAAAAACTTTTCACTGCTTCTAACAACTTGCCTCCCACACCATATATATATATATATATATATATATTTTTTATATTTTTTTTTTTTTTTTTCCAAAAGAAGGAACAGAGGAGAGGTCCAGGTGAGGATATTCCCTCAAAGGCTTAGTCCTCTGTTCTTAACGCTACCTCGCTATCG
The DNA here is from genome assembly GCF_036320965.1 of Panulirus ornatus. Lineage (NCBI taxonomy): Eukaryota > Metazoa > Arthropoda > Malacostraca > Decapoda > Palinuridae > Panulirus > Panulirus ornatus. The sequence goes on from NC_092249.1 coordinate 10,906,441, forward strand.
CGGGAAATAGCGAATAGTATGAAAAAAAAAAAAGATATATATATATATATATATATATATATATATATATATATATATATATATATATATCTTTTTTTTTTTTTTTTTGCTTTGTCGCTGTCTCCCACGTTTGCGAGATAGCTCAAGGAACGAGACGAAAGAAATGGCCCAACCCACCCCCATACACATGTATATACATACCTCCACACACACAAAATGTACATACCTACACAGCTTTCCATGGTTTACCCCAGACACTTCACATGCCCTGATTCAATCCACTGACAGCGCGTCAACCCTGGTATACCACATCGATCCAATTCACTCTATTCCTTGCCCTCCTTACACCCTCCTGCATGTTCAGGCCCCGATCACACAAAATCTTTTTCACTCCATCTTTCCATCTCCAATTTGGTCTCCCACTTCTCCTCGTTCCCTCTACCTCCGACACATATATCCACTTGGTCAATCTTTCCTCACTCATTCTCTCCATGTGCCCAAACCATTTCAAAACACCCTCTTCTGCTCTCTCAACCACGCTCTTTTTATTTCCACACATCTCTCTTATCCTTACGTTACTCGATCAAACCACCTCACACCACACATTGTCCTCAAACATCTCATTTCCAGCACATCCATCCTCCTGCGCACAACTCTATCCAGAGCCAACGCCTCGCAACCATACAACATTGTTGGAACCACTATTCCTTCAAACATACCCATTTTTGCCTTCCGAGATAATGTTCTCGACTTCCACACATTCTTCAAGGCTCCCAGGATTTTGCCCCCCCCCCCCCACCCACCCACCCTATGATCCACTTCCACTTCCATGGTTCCATCCGCTGCCAGATCCACTCCCAGATATCTAAAACACTTTACTTCCTCCAGTTTTTCTCCATTCAAACTTACCTCCCAGTTGACTTGACCCTCAACCCTACTGTACCTAATTACCTTGCTCTTATTCACCTTTACTCTTAACTTTCTTCTTTCACACACTTTACCAAACTCAGTCACCAGCTTCTGCAGTTTCTCACATGAATCAGCCACCAGCGCTGTATCATCAGCGAACAACAACTGACTCACTTCCCAAGCTCTCTCATCCTCAACAGACTTCATACTTGCCCCTCATTCCAAAACTCTTGCATTCACCTCCCTAACAACCCCATCCATAAACAAATTAAACTACCATGGAGACATCACACACCCCTGCCGCAAACCTACATTCATTGAAAACCAATCACTTTCCTCTCTTCCTACACGTACACATGCCTTACATCCTCGATAAAAACTTTTCACTGCTTCTAACAACTTGCTTCCCACACCGTATATTCTTAATACCTTCCTCAGAGCATCTCTATCAACTCTATCATATGCCTTCTCCAGATCCATAAATGTTACATACAAATCCATTTGCTTTTCTAAGTATTTCTCACATACATTCTTCAAAGCAAACACCTGATCCACACATCCTCTACCACTTCTGAAACCACACTGCTCTTCCCCAATCTGATGCTCTGTACATGCCTTCACCCTCTCAATCAATACCCTCCCATATAATTTACCAGGAATACTCAACAAACTTATACCTCTGTAATTTGAGCACTCACTCTTATCCCCTTTGCCTTTGTACAATGGCACTATGCAAGCATTCCGCCAATCATCAGGCACCTCACCATGAGTCATACATACATTAAATAACCTTACCAACCAGTCAATAATACAGTCACCCCCTTTTTTAATAAACTCCACTGCAATACCATCCAAACCTGCTGCCTTGCCGGCTTTCATCTTCCGCAAAGCTTTTATTTTCTCTTCTCTGTTTACCAAATCATTTTCCCTAACCCTCTCACTTTGCACACCACCTTGACCAAAATACCCTATATCTGCCACTCTATCATCAAACACATTCAACAAACCTTCAAAATACTCACTCCATCTCCTTCTCACATCACCACTACTTGTTATCACCTCCCCATTTGCGCCCTTCACTGAAGTTCCCATTTGCTCCCTTGTCTTACGCACTTTATTTACCTGCTTCCAAAACATCTTTTTATTCTCCCTAAAATTTAATGATACTTGCTCACCCCAACTCCCATTTGCCCTCTTTTTCACCTCTTGCACCTTTCTCTTGACCTCCTGTCTCTTTCTTTTATACATCTCCCACTCAATTGCATTTTTTCCCTGCAAAAATCGTCCAAATGCCTCTCTCTTCTCTTTCACTAATAATCTTACTTCTTCATCCCACCACTCACTACCCTTTCTAATCAACCCACCTCCAACTCTTCTCATGCCACAAGCATCTTTTGCGCAATCCATCACTGATTCCCTAAATACATCCCATTCCTCCCCCACTCCCCTTACTTCCATTGTTCTCACCTTTTTCCATTCTGTACTCAGTCTCTCCTGGTACTTCCTCACACAAGTCTCCTTCCCAAGCTCACTTACTCTCACCACCCTCTTCACCCCAACATTCACTCTTCTTTTCTGAAAACTTGTACAAATCTTCACCTTAGCCTCCACAAGATAATGATCAGACATCCCTCCAGTTGCACCTCTCAGCACATTAACATCCAAAAGTCTCTCTTTTGTCTGTTTCCTTGTGCTACCTGGCAAACACGGGAGACAGCGACAAAGCAAAAAAAAAAAAATATATTTATATACACATGTACATATACATATCCATATACACACATGTACATATATACACTTGTACATAATTCATACTGTCTGCCCTTATTAATTCCCATCGCCACCCCACCACAAATGAAATAGCAACCCCCTCCCGCCTCATATGTGCGAGGTAGCGCTAGGAAAATACAATAAAGGCCACATTCGTTCACACTCAGTCTCTAGCTGTCATGTAATAATGCACTGAAACCACAGCTCCCTTTCCACATCCAGGCCCCACAGAACTTTCCATGGTTTACCCCAGACGCTTCACATGCCCTGGTTCAATCCATTGACAGCACATCGACCCCGGTATACCACATCGTTCCAATTCACTCTATTCCTTGCACACCTTTCACCTTCCTGCATGTTCAGGCCCTGATCACTCAAAATCTTTTTCACTCCATCCTTCTACCTCCAATTTGGTCTCCCACTTCTCCTTGTTCCCTCCACCTCTGGCATTTATATCCTCTTTGTCAACCTCTCCTCACTCATTCTCTCCATGTGATCAAACCATTTCAAAACACCCTCTTCTGCTCTCTCCACCACACTCTTCATTACTGCACATCTCTCTTACCCTATTATTACTTACTCAAACAAACCACCTCACACCATATATTGTCCTCAAACATCTCATTTCCAGCACATCCACCCTCCTGCACACAACTCTGTCCATAGCCCACGCCTCGCAACCATACAACATTGTTGGAACCACTATTCCTTCAAACATTTTTGCTTTCCGAGATAATGTTCTCGACTTCCACACATTTTTCAAGGCTCCCAGAATTTTCGTCCCTTCCCACAACCTATGACTCACTTCAACTCCCATGGTTCCATCCGCTGCCAAATCCACTAACAAATATCTAAAACACTTCACTTCCTCCAGTTTTTCTCCATTCAAACTTACCACCCAATTGACTTGACCCTCAACCCTATTGTACCTAATAACCTTGCTCTTATTCACATGTACTCTCAACTTTCTTCTTTCACACACTCTACCAAACTCAGTCACCAGCTTCTGCAGTTTCTCACATGAATCAGCCACCAGTGCTGTATCATCAGCGAACAGCAAATGACTCACTTCCCAAGCTCTCTCATCCACAACAGACTTCATACTTGCCCCTCTTTCCAAAACTCTTGCATTCACCTCCCTAACAACCCCATCCATATACAAATTAAACAACCATAGAGACATCACACACCCCTGCCGCAAACCTACATTCACTGAGAACCAATCACTCTCCTCTCTTCCTACACATACGCATGCCTTACATCCTCGATAAAAACTTTTCACTGCTTCTAACAACTTTCTTCCCATACCATATATTCTTAATACCTTCCACAGAGCATCTCTATCAACTCTATCATATGCCTTCTCCAGATCCATAAGTGCTACATACAAATCTACTTGCTTTTCTAAGTATTTCTCACAAACATTCTTCAAAGCAAACACCTGATCCACACATCCTCTACCACTTCTGAAACCACACTGCTCTTCCCCAATCTGATGCTCTGTACATGCCTTCACCCTCTCAATCAATACCCTCCCATATAATTTCCCAGGAATACTCAACAAACTTATACCTCTGTAATTTGAGCACTCACCTTTGTTCCCTTTGCCTTTGTACAATGGCATTATGCAAGCATTCCGCCAATCCTCAGGTACCTCACCATGAATTATACATACATTAAATAACCTTACCAACCAGTCAATAATACAGTCACCCCTTTTTTAATAAATTCCACTGCAATACCATCCAAACCCGCTACCTTGCCAGCTTTCATCTTCCGCAAAGCTTTTACTACCTCTTCTCTTTTAACTAAATCATTTTCCCTAACCCTCTCACTTTGCCCACCACCTCAGCAAAACACCCTATATCTGCCACTCTTTCATCAAACACATTCAGCAAGCCTTCAAAATACTCACTCCATCTCCTTCTCACATCACCACTACTTGTTATCACCTCCCCATTAGCCCCCTTCACTGAAGTTCCCAATTGTTCCCTTGTCTTACTCACTTTATTTACCTCCTTCGAAAACATCTTTTTATTCTCCTTAAAATTCAATGATACTCTCTCACCCCAACTCTCATTTGCCCTCTTTTTCACCTCTTGCATCTTTCTCTTGACCTCCTGCCTCTTTCTTTTATACATCTCCCACTCATTTGCATTTTTTCCCTGCAAAAATTGTCCAAATGCCTCTCCCTTATCTTTCACTAATAATAATAATATATATATATATATATATATATATATATATATATATATATATATATATAAGCTGGTGACTGAGTTTGGTAAAGTGTGTGAAAGAAGAAAGTTAAGAGTAAATGTGAATAAGAGCAAGGTTATTAGGTACAGTAGGGTTGAGGGTAAGTCAGTTGGGAGGTAAGTTTGAATGGAGAAAAACTGGAGGAAGTAAAGTGTTTTAGATATCTGGGAGTGGATCTGGCAGCGGATGGTACCATGGAAGAGGAAGTGAATCATTGGGTGGGGGAGGGGGCGAAAATCCTGGGAGCCTTGAAGAATGTGTGGAAGTCGAGAACATTATCTCGGAAAGCAAAAATGGGTATGTTTGAAGGAATAGTGGTTCCAACAATGTTGTATGGTTGCGAGGCGTGGGCTATGGATAGAGTTGTGTGCAGGAGGGTGGATGTGCTGGAAATGAGATGTTTGAGGAGAGTGTGTGGTGTGAGGTGGTTTGATCGAGTAAGTAATGTAAGGGTAAGAGAGATGTGTGGAAATAAAAAGAGTGTGGTTGAGAGAGCAGAAGAGGGTGTTTTGAAATGGTTTGGGCACATGGAGATAATGAGTGAGGAAAGATTGACCGAGAGGATATATGTTTCAGAGGTGGAGGGAACGAGGAGAAGTGGGAGACCAAATTGGAGGTGGAAAGATGGAGTGAAAAAGATTTTGAGTGATTGGGGCCTGAACATGCAGAAGGGTGAAAGGCGGGCAAGGAATAGAGTGAATTGGAGCGATGTGGTATACCGGGGTTGACGTGCTGTCATTGGATTGAATCAGGGCATGTGAAGCGTCTGGGGTAAACCATGGAAAGCTGTGTAGGTATGTATATTTGCATGTGTGGACGTATGTATATACATGTGTATGGGGGTGGGTTGGGCCATTTCTTTCGTCTGTTTCCTTGTGCTACCTCGCAAACGCGGGAGACCGGCAAAAAAAAAAAAAAAAATATATAGGAGATGGGTGATTATTGGTGCATATGCACCTGGGCATGAGAAGAAAGATCATGAGAGGCAAGTGTTTTGGGAGCAGCTGAATGAGTGTGTTAGTGGTTTTGATGTACAAGACCCGGTTATAGTGGTGGGTGATATGAATGCAAAGGTTAGTAATGTGGCAGTTGAGGGAATAATTGGTATACATGGGGTGTTCAGTGTTGTAAATGGAAATGGTGAAGAGCTTGTAGATTTATGTGCTGAAAAAGGACTGGTGATTGGGAATACCTGGTTTAAAAAGCGAGATATACATAAGTATACGTATGTAAGTAGAAGAGATGGTTAGAGAGCGTTATTGGATTACGTGTTAATTGACAGGCGCGTGAAAGAGAGACTTTTGGATGTTAATGTGCTGAGAGGTGCAACTGGAGGGATGTCTGATCATTATCTTGTGGAGGCTAAGGTGAAGATTGGTATGGGTTTTCAGAAAAGAAGAGTGAATTTTGGGGTGAGGAGGGTGGTGAGAGTAAGTGAGCTTGGGAAGGAGACTTGTGTGAGGAAGTACCAGGAGAGACTGAGTATAGAATGGAAAAAGGTTAGAACAATGGAAGTAAGGGGAGTGGGGGAGGAATGGGATGTATTTAGGGAATCAGTGATGGAGTGCGCAAAAGTTGCTTGTGGCATGAGAAGCGTGGGAGGTGGGTTGATTAGAAAGGGTAGTGAGTGGTGGGATGAAGAAGTAAGATTATTAGTGAAAGAGAAGAGAGAGGCATTTGGACAATTTTTGCAGGGAAAAAATGCAATTGAGTGGGAGATGTATAAAAGAAAGAGACAGGAGGTCAAGAGAAAGGTGCAAGAGGTGAAAAAGAGGGCAAATGAGAGTTGGGGTGAGAGAGTATCATTATATATTAGGGAGAATAAAAAGATGTTCTGGAAGGAGGTAAATAAAAGCGTAAGACAAGGGAGCAAATGGGAACTTCAGTGAAGGGGGCTAATGGGGAGATGATAACAAGTAGTGGTGATGTGAGAAGGAGATGGAGTGAGTATTTTGAAGGTTTGTTGAATGTGTTTGATGATAGAGTGGCAGATATAGGGTGTTTTGGTCGAGGTGGTGTGCAAAGTGAGAGGGTTAGGGAAAATGATTTGGTAAACAGAGAAGAGGTAATAAAAGCTTTGCGGTAGATGAAAGCCGGCAAGGCAGCAGGTTTGGATGGTGTTGCAGTGGAATCTTAAAAAAGGGGGTGACTGTATTGTTGACTGGTTGGTACGGTTATTTAATGTATGTATGACTCATGGTGAGGTGCCTGAGGATTGGTGGAATGCTTGCATAGTGCCATTGTACAAAGACAAAGGGGATAAGAGTGAGTGCTCAAATTACAGAGGTATAAGTTTGTTGAGTATTCCTGGTAAATTATATGGGAGGGTATTGATTGAGAGGGTGAAGGCATGTACATAGCATCAGATTGGGGAAGAGCAGTGTGGTTTCAGAAGTTGTAGAGGATGTGTGGATCAGTTGTTTGCTTTGAAGAATGTATGTGAGAAATACTTAGAAAAGCAAATGGATTTGTATGTAGCATTTATGGATCTGGAGGAGGCATATGATAGAGTTGATAGAGATGCTCTGTGGAAGGTATTAAGAATATATGGTGTGGGAGGAAAGTTGTTAGAAGCAGTGAAAAGTTTTTATTGAGGATGTAAGGCATGTGTACGTGTAGGAAGAGAGGAAAGTGATTGGTTCTCAGTGAATGTAGGTTTCCGGCAGGGGTGTGTGATGTCTCCATGGTTGTTTAATTTGTTTATGGATGGGGTTGTTAGGGAGGTAAATGCAAGAGTTTTGGAAAGAGGGGCAAGTATGAAGTCTGTTGGGGATGAGAGAGCTTGGGAAGTGAGTCAGTTATTGTTCGCTGATGATACAGCACTCGTGGCTGATTCATGTGAGAAACTGCAGAAGCTGGTGACTGAGTTTGGTAAAGTGTGTGGAAGAAGAAAGTTAAGAGTAAATGTGAATAAGAGCAAGGTTATTTGGTACAGTAGGGTTGAGGGTCAAGTCAGTTGGGAGGTGAGTTTGAATGGAGAAAAACTGGAGGAAGTGAAGTGTTTTAGATACCTGGGAGTGGATCTGGCAGCGGATGGAACCATGGAAGCGGAAGTGCATAATAGGGTGGGGGAGGGGGCGAAAATTTTGGGGGCCTTGAAGAATGTGTGGAAGTCGAGAACATTATCTCGGAAAGCAAAAATGGGTATGTTTGAAGGAATTGTGGTTCCAACAATGTTGTATGGTTGCGAGGCGTTGGCTATGGATAGAGTTGTGCGCAGGAGGATGGATGTGCTGGAAGTGAGATGTTTGAGGACAATGTGTGGTGTGAGGTGGTTTGATCGAGTGAGTAACGTAAGGGTAAGAGAGATGTGTGGAAATAAAAAGAGCGTGGTTGAGAGAGCAGAAGAGTGTGTTTTGAAGTGGTTTGGGCACATGGAGAGAATGAGTGAGGAAAGATTGAACAAGAGGATATATATGTCGGAGGTGGAGGGAACGAGGAGAAGAGGGAGACCAAATTGGAGGTGGAAAGATGGAGTGAAAAAGATTTTGTGTGATCGGGGCCTGAACATGCAGGAGGGTGAAAGGAGGGCAAGGAATAGAGTGAATTGTAGCGATGTGGTGTACCGGGGTTGACCTGCTGTCAGTGGATTGAATCAAGGCATATGAAGTATCTGGGGTAAACCATGGAAAGCTGTGTAGGTATGTATATTTGCGTGTGTGGACGTATGTATATACATGTGTATGGGGGGGGGTTGGGCCATTTCTTTCATCTGTTTCCTTGCGCTACCTCGCAAATGCGGGAGACAGCGACAAAGTATAATAAATAAAAATAAATATATATGTATATATATTTGTTTATGGATGGGGTTGTTAGGGAGGTAAATGCAAGAGTCTTGGAAAGAGGGGCAAGTATGAAGTCTGTTGGGGATGAGAGAGCTTGGGAAGTGAGTCAGTTGTTGTTCGCTGATGATACAGCGCTGGTGGCGGATTCATGTGAGAAACTGCAGAAGCTGGTGACGGAGTTTGGTAAAGTGTGTGGAAGAAGAAAGTTAAGAGTGAATGTGAATAAGAGCAAGGTTATTAGGTACAGTAGGGTTGAGGGTCAAGTCAATTGGGAGGTGAGTTTGAATGGAGAAAAACTGGAGGAAGTGAAGTGTTTTAGATATCTGGGAGTGGATCTGTCAGCGGATGGAACCATGGAAGTGGAAATGGATCATAGGGTGGGGGAGGGGGCGAAAATTTTGGGAGCCTTGAAAAATGTGTGGAAGTCGAGAACATTATCCCGGAAAGCAAAAATGGGTATGTTTGAAGGAATAGTGGTTCCAACAATGTTGTATGGTTGCGAGGCGTGGGCTATGGATAGAGTTGTGCGCAGGAGGATGGATGTGCTGGAAATGAGATGTTTGAGGACAATGTGTGGTGTGAGGTGGTTTGATCGAGTAAGTAACGTAAGGGTAAGAGAGATGTGTGGAAATAAAAAGAGCATGGTTGAGAGAGCAGAAGAGGGTGTTTTGAAGTGGTTTGGGCACATGGAGAGAATGAGTGAGGAAAGATTGACCAAGAGGATATATGTGTCGGAGGTGGAGGGTACGAGGAGAAGAGGGAGACCAAATTGGAGGTGGAAAGATGGAGTGAAAAGGATTTTGTGTGATCGGGGCCTGAACATGCAGGAGGGTGAAAGGTGGGCAAGGAATAGAGTGAATTGGAGCGATGTGGTATACAGGGGTTGACGTGCTGTCAGTGGATTGAATCAAGGCATGTGAAGCGTCCGGGGTAAACCATGGAAAGCTGTGTAGGTATGTATATTTGCGTGTGTGGACGTGTGTATGTACATGTGTATGGGGGGGGTTGGGCCATTTCTTTCGTCTGTTTCCTTGCACTACCTCGCAAACGCGGGAGACAGCGACGAGGTATAAAAAAAAAAAAAATATATATATATATATATATGTATATATATATATATATATATATATATATATATATATATATATATATATATATATTTTCCATGGGGATAGGGGAGAAAGAATACTTTCCACGTATTCCCTGCGTGTCGTAGAAGGCGACTAAAAGGGGAGGGAGCAGGGGGCTGGAAATCCTCCCCTCTCATTTTTTTTTAATTTTCCAAAAGAAGGAACAGAGAATTGGGCCAGGTGAGGGTATTCCCTCAACGGCCCAGTCCTCTCCTCTTAAAGCTACCTCGCTAATGCGGGAAATGGCGAATAGTTTGAAAAGAAAAAAAAAATATATATATATATATATATATATATATATATATTTATATATATATATATATATATATATATATATATATATATATATATATATATATATATAGGGGAAGAGTGGTTTGGGAATGTCTTGTGAGTAAAGTCAGGGGTTAGTGAGAGGACAAGAGCAAGGTAAAGAGTAGCAGTACTCCTGAATCAGGAGTTGTGGGAGTATATGATAGAGTGTAAGAAAGTAAATTCTAGATTGATATGGGTAAAACTGAAAGTTGATGGAGAGAGATGGGTGATTATTGGTGCATATGCACCTGGGCATGAGAAGAAAGATCATGAGAGGCAAGTGTTTTGGGAGCAGCTGAATGAGTGTGTTAGTGGTTTTAATGCAAAAGACCGGGTTATAGTGATGGGTGATTTGAATGCAAAGGTGGGTAATGTGGCAGTTGAGGGAATAATTGGTATACATGGAGTGTTCAGTGTTGTACATGGAAATGGTGAAGAGCTTGTAGATTTATGTGCTGAAAAAGGACTGGTGATTGGGAATACCTGGTTTAAAAAGCGAGATATACATAAGTATACGTATGTAAGTAGGAGAGATGGCCAGAGAGCATTATTGGATTACGTGTTAATTGATAGACGCACGAAAGAGAGACTTTTGGATGTTAATGTGCTGACAGGTGCAACTGGAGGGATGTTTGTCTGATCATTATCTTGTGGAAGCAAAGGTGAAGATTTGTGGGGGTTTTCAGAAAAGAAGAGAGAATGTTGGGGTGAAGAGAGTGGTGAGAGTAAGTGAGCTTGGGAAGGAGACTTGTATGAGGAAATACCAGGAGAGACTGAGTACAGAATGGAAAAAGGTGAGAACAAAGGAGGTAAGGGGAGTGGGGGAGAAATGGGATGTATTTAGGGAAGCAGTGATGGCTTGCGCAAAAGATCCTTGTGGCTTGAGAAGCATGGGAGGTGGGTTGATTAGAAAAGGTAGTGAGTGGTGGAATGAAGAAGTAAGATTATTAGTGAAAGAGATGAGAGAGGCATTTGAACGATTTTTGTAGGGAAAAAATGCAAATGAGTGAGAGAGGTATAAAAGAAAGAGGCAGGAGGTCAAGAGAAAGGTGCAAGAGGTGAAAAAGAGGGCAAATGAGAGTTGGGGCGAGAGAGTATCATTAAATTTCAGGGAGAATAAAAAGATGTTTTGGAAGGAGGTAAATAAAGTGCTTAAGACAAGGGAGCAAATGGGAACTTCAGTGAAGGGGGCAAATGGGGAGGTGATAACAAGTAGTGGTGATGTGAGAAGGAGATGGAGTGAGTATTTTGAAGGTTTGTTGAATGTGTTTGATGATAGAGTGGCAGATGTGGGGTGTCTTGGTCGAAGTGGTTTGCATAGTGAGAGGGTTAGGGAAAATGATTTGGTAAATAGAGAAGAGGTAGTAAAAGCTTTACGGAAGATGAAAGCTGGCAAAGCAGCAGGTTTGGATGGCATTGCAGTGGAATTTATTAATAAATGGGGTGACTGTATTGTTGACTGGTTGGTAAGGTTATTTAATGTATGTATGATTCATGGTGGGGTGCCTGAGGATTGGCGGAATACTTGAATAGTGCCATTGTATAAAGGCAAAGGGGATAAGAGTGAGTGCTCAAATTACAGAGGTATAAGTTTGTTGAGTATTCCTGGTAAATTATATGGGAGGGTATTGATTGAGAGGGTGAAGGCATGTATAGAGCATCAGATTGGGGAAGAGCAGTGTGGTTTCAGAAGTGGTAGAGGATGTGTGGCTCAGGTGTTTGCTTTGAAGAATATATGCGAGAAATACTTAGAAAATCAAATGGATTTGTATGTAGCATTTATGGATCTGGAGAAGGCATATGATAGAGTTGATAGAGATGCTCTGTGGAAGGTATTAAGAATATATGGTGTGGGAGGCAAGTTGTTAGAAGCAGTGAAAATGTAAGGATGTAAGGCATGTGTACGTGTAGGAAGAGAGGAAAGTGATTGGTTCTCAGTGAATGTAGGTTTGCGGGAGGTGTGTGTGATGTCTCCATGGTTGTTTAATTTGTTTATGGATGGGGTTGTTAGGGAGATGAATGCAAGAGTTTTGGAAAGAGGGGCAAGTATGCAATCTGTTGTGGATTAGAGAGCTTGGGAAGTGAGTCAGTTGTTGTTCGCTGATGATACAGTGCTGGTGGCTGATTCATGTGAGAAACTGCAGAAGTTGGTGACTGAGTTTGGTAAAGTGTGTGAAAGAAGAAAGTTAAGAGTAAATGTGAATAAGAGCAAGGTTATTATGTACAGTAGTGTTCAGGGACAAGTCAATTGGGAGGTAAGTTTGAATGGAGAAAAGCTGGAGGAAGTGAAGTGTTTTAGATATCTGGGGAGTGGATCTGGCAGCGGATGGAACCATGGAAGCGGAAGTGAATCATAGGGTGATGGAGGGGGTGAAAATTCTGGGAGCCTTGAAGAATGTGTGGAAGTTGAGAACATTATCTCGGAAAGCAAAAATGGGTATGTTTGAAGGAATAGTGGTTCCAACAATGTTGTATGGTTGCGAGGTGTGGGCTATGGATAGAGTTGTGCGCAGGAGGGTGGATGTGCTGGAAATGAGATGTTTGAGGACAACATGTAGTGTAAGGTGGTTTGATCGAGTAAGTAATGTAAGGGTGAGAGAGATGTGTGGAAATAAAAAGAGTGTGGTTGAGAGAGCAGAAGAGGGTGTTTTGAAATGGTTTGGTCACATGGAGAGAATGAGTGAGGAAAGATTGACCAAGAGGATATATGTGTCAGAGGTGGAGGGAACGAGGAGAAGTGGGAGACCAAATTGGAGGTGGAAAGATGGAGTGAAAAAGATTTTGAGTGATCGGTGCCTGAACATGCAGAAGAGTGAAAGGCGTGCAAGGAATAGAGTGAATTGGAACGATGTGGTATACCGGGGTCGACGTGCTGTCAATGGATTGAACCAGGGCATGTGAAGCGTCTGGGGTAAACCATGCAAAGTGTGTGGATCGTGGATGTGGAAAGGGAGCTATGGTTTCGGTGCATTATTACATGACAGCTAGAGACTGAGTGTGAACGAATGGGGCCTTTGGTGATTTTCCTAGCGCTACCTTGCACACATGAGTGGGGAGGGGGTTGTTATTCCATGTGTGGCAAGGTGGCGATAGGAACAAATAAAGGCAGACAGTATGAATTATGTACATGTGTATATATGTATATATCTGTGTGTGTATATATATATGTGTACATTGAGATGTATAGGTATGTATATTGTGCATGGGTGGATATGTATGTATATATATGTGTATGTGGGCGGGTTGGGCCATTCTTTCGTCTGTATCCTTGCGCTACCTCGCTAACGCGGGAGACAGCGACAAAGCAAAATAAATATAAATATATATATATATATATATATATATATATATATATATATATATATATATATATATATATATATATATATATATATGTATATATATATATATATATATATATATATATATATATATATATATATATATATATATGTATATATATATATATCTTCTGTTTCCCATTTTAGAAAGTTAAAAAATACAAGGAGGGGAGGATTTCTGGGCCACCGTTCCCGTCCCGTCTAGTCGCCTTCAACGACATGCGAGGAATGCGTGGGAAGTATTCTTTCACGCCTATCCCCAGGGAGTCACGTGGGGAGTGCTCATCCTCCTCAAAGGCTCAGACTGGGGTGTCTAAATGTGTGTGGATGTAACCAGGATATGAAAAAAGGAGAGATAGGTAGTATGTTTGAGGAAAGGAACCTGGATGTTTTGGTTCTGAGTGAAACGAAGCTCAAGGGTGAAGGGGAAGAGTGGTTTGGGAATGTCTTGGGAGTAAAGTCAGGGGTTAGTGAGAGGACAAGAGCAAGGGAAGGAGTAGCAGTACTCCTGAAACAGGAGTTGTTGGAGTATGTGATAGAATGTAAGAAAGTAAATTCTCGATTAATATGGGCAAAACTGAAAGTTGATGGAGAGAGATGGGTGATTATGGGTGTATATACACCTGGGCATGAGAAGAAAGATCATGAGAGGCAAGTGTTTTGGGAGCAGCTGAATGAGTGTGTTAGTGGTTTTGATGCACGAGACCGGGTTATAGTGATGGGTGATTTGAATGCAAAGGTGAGTAATGTGGCAGTTGAGGGAATAATTGGTATACATGGGGTGTTCAGTGTTGTAAATGGAAATGGTGAAGAGCTTGTAGATTTATGTGCTGAAAAAGGACTGGTGATTGGGAATACCTGGTTTAAAAATCGAGATATACATAAGTATACGTATGTAAGTAGGAGAGATGGCCAGAGAGCGTTATTGGATTACGTGTTAATTGACAGGCGCACGAAAGAGAGACTTTTGGATGTTAATGTGCTGAGAGGTGCAACTGGAGGGATGTCTGATCATTATCTTGTGGAGGCTAAGGTGAAGATTTGTATGGGTTTTCAGAAAAGAAGAGTGAATGTTGGGGTGAAGAGGGTGGTGAGAGTAAGTGAGCTTGGGAAGGAGGCTTGTGTGAGGAAGTACCAGGAGAGACTGAGTATAGAATGGAAAAAGGTTAGAACAATGGAAGTAAGGGGAGTGGAGGAGGAATGGGATGTATTTAGGGAATCACTGATGGATTGCGCAAAAGATGCTTGTGGCATGAGAAGAGTGGGAGGTGGGTTGATTAGAAAAGCTAGTGAGTGGTGGGATGAAGAAGTAAGAGTATTAGTGAAAGAGAAGAGAGAGGCATTTGGATGATTTTTGCAGGGAAAAAATGCAATTGAGTGGGAGATGTATAAAAGAAAGAGACAGGAGGTCAAGAGAAAGGTGCAAGAGGTGAAAAAGAGGGCAAATGAGAGTTGGGGTGAGAGAGTATCATTAAATTTTAGGGAGAATAAAAAGATGTTCTGGAAGGAGGTAAATAAAGTGCGTAAGACAAGGTAGCAAATGGGAACTTCAGTGAAGGGCACAAATGGGGAGGTGATAACAAGTAGTGGTGATGTGAGAAAGAGATGGAGTGAGTATTTTGAAGGTTTGTTGAATGTGTTTGATGATAGAGTGGCAGATATAGGGTGTTTTGGTCGAGGTGGTGTGCAAAGTGAGAGGGTTAGGGAAAATGATTTGGTAAACAGAGAAGAGGTAGTAAAAGCTTTGCGGAAGATGAAAGCCGGCAAGGCAGCAGGTCTGGATGGTATTGCAGTGGAATTTATTAAAAAAGGGGTTGACTGTATTATTGACTGGTTGGTAAGGTTATTTAATGTATGTATGACTCATGGTGAGGTGCCTGAGGATTGGCGGAATGCGTGCATAGTGCCATTGTACAAAGGCAAAGGGGATAAGAGTGAGTGCTCAAATTTCAGAGGTATAAGTTTGTTGAGTATTCCTGGTAAATTATATGGGAGGGTATTGATTGAGAGGGTGAAGGCATGTACAGAGCATCAGATTGGGGAAGAGCAGTGTGGTTTCAGAAGTGGTAGAGGATGTGTGGATCAGGTGTTTGCTTTGAAGAATGTATGTGAGAAATACTTAGAAAAGCAAATGGATTTGTATGTAGCATTTATGGATCTGGAGAAGGCATATGATAGAGTTGATAGAGATGCTCTGTGGAAGGTATTAAGAATATATGGTGTGGGAGGAAAGTTGTTAGAAGCAGTGAAAAGTTTTTATCAAGGTTGTAAGGCATGTGTACATGTAGGAAGAGAGGAAAGAGATTGGTTCTCAGTGAATGTAGTTTTGCGGCAGGGGTGTGTGATGTCTCCATGGTTGTTTAATTTGTTTATGGATGGGGTTGTTAGGGAGGTGAATGCAAGAGTTTTGGAAAGAGGGGCAAGTATGAAGTCTGTTGGAGATGAGAGAGATTGGGAAGTGAGTCAGTTGTTGTTCGCTGATGATACAGCGCTGGTGGCTGATTCATGTGAGAAACTGCAGAAGCTGGTGACTGAGTTTGGTAAAGTGTGTGAAAGAAGAAAGTAAAGAGTAAATGTGCATAAGAGTAAGGTTATTAGGTACAGTAGGGTTGAGGCTCAAGTGAATTGGGAGGTAAGTTTGAATGGAGAAAAACTGGAGGAAGTAAAGTGTTTTAGATATCTGGTAGTGGATCTGGCAGCGGATGGAACCATGGAAGCGGAAGTGGATCATAGGGTGGGGGAGGGGCGAAAATCCTGGGAGCCTTGAAGAATGTGTGGAAGTCGAGAACATTATCTCGGAAAGCAAAAATATGTATGTTTGAAGGAATAGTGGTTCCAACGATGTTGTATGGTTGCGAGGCGTGGGCTATGGATAGAGTTGTGCACAGGAGGGTGGATGTGCTGGAAATGCCATGTTTGAGGACAATTTATGGTGTGAGGTGGTTTGATCGAGTAAGTAACGTAAGGGTAAGAGAGATATGTGGAAATAAAAAGAGCGTGGTTGAGAGAGCAGAAGAGGGTGTTTTGAAATGGTTTGGGCACATGGAGAGAATGAGTGAGGAAAGATTGACCAAGAGGATATATGTGTCGGAGGTGGAGGGAACGAGGAGAAGAGGGAGACCAAATTGGAGGTGGAAAGATGGAGTGAAAAAGATTTTGTGTGATCGGGGCCTGAACATGCAGGAGGGTGAAAGGAGGGCAAGGAATAGAGTGAATTGGAACCATACAAAATTGTTGGAACCACTATTCCTTCAAACATACCCATTTTTGCTTTCCGAGATAATGTTTTCGACTTCCACACATTCTTCAAGGCCCCCAGAATTTTCGCCCCCTCCCCCACCCTATGATCCACTTCCTCTTCCATGGTTCCATCCGCTGCCAGATCCACTCCCAGATATCTAAAACACTTCACTTCCTCCAGTTTTTCTCCATTCAAACTCACCTCCCAATTGACTTGACCCTCAACCCTACTGTACCTAATAACCTTGCTCTTATTCACATTTACTCTTAACTTTCTTCTTCCACACACTTTACCAAACTCAGTCACCAGCTTCTGCAGTTTCTCACATGAATCAGCCACCAGCGCTGTATCATCAGCGAACAACAACTGACTCACTTCCCAAGCTCTCTCATCCCCAACAGACTTCATACTTGCCCCTCTTTCCAAAACTCTTGCATTTACCTCCCTAACAACCCCATCCATAAACAAATTAAACAACCATGGAGACATCACACACCCCTGCCGCAAACCTACATTCACTGAGAACCAATCACTTTCCTCTCTTCCTACACGTACACATGCCTTACATCCTCGATAAAAACTTTTCACTGCTTCTAACAACTTTCCTCCCACACCATATATTCTTAATACCTTCCACAGAGCATCTCTATCAACTCTATCATATGCCTTCTCCAGATCCATAAATGCTACATACAAATCCATTTGCTTTTCTAAGTATTTCTCACATACATTCTTCAAAGCAAACACCTGATCCACACATCCTCTACCACTTCTGAAACCACACTGCTCTTCCCCAATCTGATGCTCTGTACATGCCTTCACCCTCTCAATCAATACCCTCCCATATAATTTACCAGGAATACTCAACAAACTTATATCTCTGTAATTTGAGCACTCACTCTTATCCCCTTTGCCTCTGTACAATGGCACTATGCACGCATTCCGCCAATCCTCAGGCACCTCACCATGAATCATACATACATTAAATAACCTTACCAACCAGTCAACAATACAGTTTATATATTTACATTTCAACTTATACATATGTATATACATACACAGACAAATACATATATACACATGTACATAATTCATACATACTGCTTTTATTTATTCATTTCGCCACCCTGCCACACATGAAATAATACCTCTCTCCCTACACACGCATGTATAATGCACCAAAACTACAGGTCCCGCTCCACATCCGTTCCACACTCCAGGCCCCAGAAAAATTTCCATGGTTTACCCGAGATGCTTCACATGCCCTGGTTTAATCCATTGACAGCACTTCGACCCCAGTATACCACATCATTCCATTTCACTCTATTCATTGCACGCCTTTCATCCTCCTCCATGTTCAGGCCCTAATTGCTCAAAATCTTTTTCACTCCATCCTTCCACCTTTATTTTGGTGTCCCACATCTCGTTCCCTCCAACTTTGATACATATACCCTCTTTGTCAATTTTTCTTCATAAATTCTCTCCATGAGACCAAACCATTTCAATACACCCTCTTCTGCTCTCTCAACCACACTCTTTTTATTACCACACATCTCTCTTACCTTTTCATTACTTACTTGATCAAACCACCTCACACCACATATTGTCATCCAGCGTCTCATTTCCAACACATCCACCCTCCTCTGCACAACCCGATCTATAGCCCACACTTCGCAACCATATAAAACTGTTGGAACCACTGTTCCTTCAAACATACCCATTTTTGCTTTCCGAGATAATGTTCTCGACTTCCACAGATTTTTCAATGCTCCCAGAACTTTCGCCCCCTCTCTCTCCCTGTGGCTTACTTCAGCTTCCATGGTTCCAACTGCTGCCAAATCCACTCCCAGATATCTAATATACTTCACTTCCTCCAGTTTTTCTCTATTCAAACTCAGCTCCCAATTGACTTGTCCCTCAACCCTACTGTACCTAGCTCTTATTCACATCTATTTTCAGCTTTCTTCTTTCACACACTTTACCAAACACAGTCACCAGCTTCTGCAGTTTCTCACCCGAATCAGCCAGCAGCGCTGTATCATGAGCATACAATAACTGACTCGCTTCCCAAGTCCTCTCATCCACAAGAAATTGCATACTTGCCTCTTTCAACAAAACTCTTGCATTCACCTCCCTAACAACCCCATCCATAAACAAAGTAAATAACCATGGAGAAATCATGCACCATTGCTGGAAACCAACATTCACTGAGAACAAATCACTTTCCTCTCTTCCTACTTGTCCACATGCCTTACATCCTTGATAAAAACTTTTCACTGTTTCTAGCAACTTGCCCCACACACCATATACTTTAGTACCTTCCACAGAGCATCTCCATCATCTTTATCATATGTCTTCTCCAGATCCATAAATGCTACTTACAAATTCATTTGTTTTTCTAAGTATTTCTCACATATATTCTTCAAAGCAAACACCTGATCCACTCATCCTCTACTAATTCTGAAATCACACTGCTTTTCCCCAATCTGATGCTCTGTACATACCTTCACCCTCTCAATCAATATCCTCCCATATAATTTCCCAGAAATACTCAAGAAACTTATACCTCTGCAATTTTAACAGGCACTTCACCATGAGCCATACATACATTGAATATCCTCACCAACCAGTCAGCAACACAGTCACCCCCTTTTTTTTTAATAAATCCCACTGCAGTTCCATCCAAACCCGCCGCCTTGCCGGCTTTCATCTTCCGCAAAGCTTTCACTACCTCTTCTCTGTTTACCGAATCATTCTTCCACCCCTCTCACTTCGCACACCACCTCGAACAAAACACCCTATATCTGCCACTCTATCATCTAACACATTCAGCAAGCTTTGAAAAAACTCACTCCATCTCCTCACATCACCACTACTTGTTATTACCTCCCCATTACCCCCCTTCACCAATGTTCCCATTTGTTCTCTTGTCTTACATACTTTATATACTTCCTTCCAAAGTATCTTTTTACTCTCCCTGAAATTTAATGATACTGTCTCACCCCAACGCATTTGCCCTGATTTTCACCTTTTGCATCTTTCTGTTCACCTCCTCCCTCTTTCTTTTATACATCTACCAGTCATTTGCACTATTTCCTTGCAAAAATCGTCCAAATGCCTCTCTCTTCTCTTTCACCAACAATCTTACTTCTTCATCCCACCACTCACTACCCTTTCTAATCTGCCCACCTCTCACATTTCTCATGCCACAAGCATCTTTTGCACAAGCCATCATTGCTTCCCTAGATACATCCCATTCCTCCCCCACTCCCCTTACGTCCTTTGTTCTCTCCTTATTCCATTCTGTACTCAGTCTCTCCTGGTACTTCCTCACACAAGTCACCTTCTTGTCTCGCCTGGGACTTCCTCACACAAGTCACCTTCCCAAGCTCACTTACTCTCACCACTCTCTTCACCCCAAAATTCTCTCTTCTTTTCTGAAAACCTCTACAAATTTTCACCATTGCCTCTACAAGATAATGATCAGACATCCCTCCAGTTGCACTTTTCACCACATTAACATTCAAAACTCTCTCTTTCACACGCCTATCAATTAACACATAATCCAATAACACTCTCTGGCCATCTCTCCTACTAACATAAGTATATCTATGTATATTTCTCTTTTCAAACCAGGTATTCCCAATCACCTGCCCTTCTTCAGCACACAAATCTACAAGCTCTTCGCCATATCCATTTACTACACTGAAGACCCTATGTACACCAATTATTCCCTCACCGCCATATTACTCACCTTTGTATTCAAATCACCCATCACTATAACCCAGTCTCGTACATCAAAACTGCCAACACACTTACTTGGCTGCTCCCAAAACACTTACCTCTCATGACCTTTCTTCTCATGCCCAGATGCATATGCATCGATAATCACCCATCACTCTCCATCCACTTTCAGTTTTACCCATATCAATCTAGAGTTTACATTCTTACACTCTATCACATACTCCCACAACTCCTGTTTCAGGAGTAGTGCTACTCCTTCCTTTGCTCTTGTCCTCCCACCAACCTCTGACTTTACTCCTGAAACATTGCCAAACCACTCTTCCTCTTTAACCTTAAGCTTTGTTTCACTCAGAGCCAAAACATCCAGGTTCCTTTCCTCATACATACTACCAGAATTTCTCCATTGAAACTTACCTCCCAATTGACTTGTCCCTCAACCCTACTGTACCTAATAACCTTGCTCGTATTCACATTTACTGTCAGCTTTCTTCTTTCATACACTTTAAAACTCAGTCACCAGCTTCTTCAGTTTGCCCCATGAATCAGCCACCAGTGCTGTATCATCAGCGAACAGCAACTGACTCACTTCCTAAGCTCTCTCATCTACAACAGACTGCATACTTCCCCCTCTGTCCAAAACTCTTGCATTCCCCTCCCTAACAACCCCATCTATAAACAAATTAAACAACCATGGAGACATCACGTACCCCTGCCGCAAACCAGCATTCAATAGCGAGGTCGCGTTAAGAACAGAGGACTGGGCCTTTGGGGGAATATCCTCACCTAGCCCCCTTCTCTGTTCCTTCTTTTGGAAAATTAAAGAAAAAACGAGAGGGGAGGATTTCCAGCCCTCCGCTCCCTCCCCTTTTAGTCGCCTTCTATGACATGCAGGGAATATGTGGGAAGTATTCTTTCTCCACTATCCCCAGGGATAATATATATTTTTATTATTATTATTTTGCTTTGTCACTGTCTCCCATGTTTGCGAGGTAGCACAAGGAAACAGACGAAAGAAATGGCCCAACCCACCCCATACACATGTATACTTACATGTCCACACACGCAAATATACATACCTATACATCTCAATGTACACATATATATACACACACAGACATATACATATATACACATGTACATAATTCATACTGTCTGCCTTTATTTATTTCCATTGCCACCTCACCACACATGGAATAACATCCCCCTCCCTCCTCATGTGTGCGAGGTAGCGCTAGGAAAAGACAACAAAGGCCCCATTCGTTCACACTCAGCCTCTAGCTGTCGTGTAATAATGGCCAAAAGCACAGCTCCCTTTCCACATCCAGGCCTCACAGAACATTCTATGGTTTACCCCAGACATTTCACATGCCCTTATTCATTTATTTGACAGCATGTCGACCCCGGTATACCACATCGATCCAATTCACTCTATTCCTTGCCCGCCTTTCATCCTCCTGCATGTTCAGGCCCCGATCACTCAAAATCTTTTCCACTCCATCTTTCCATCTCCAGTTTGGTCTCCCACATCTCATTTCCTCCACCTCCGACACATATATCCTCTTGGTCAATCTTTCCTCACTCATTCTCTCCATGTGCCCAAACCATTTCAAA
This sequence comes from Panulirus ornatus, assembly GCF_036320965.1. Classification (NCBI taxonomy): domain Eukaryota; kingdom Metazoa; phylum Arthropoda; class Malacostraca; order Decapoda; family Palinuridae; genus Panulirus; species Panulirus ornatus. The sequence continues at coordinate 10,928,546 of NC_092249.1, forward strand.
ACACCCTCTTCTGCTCTCTCGATGACGCTCTTTTTATTTCCACACATCTCTCTTACCCTTACATTACTTACTCGATCAAACCACCTCACACCACATATTGTCCTCAAACATCTCATTTCCAGCACATCCATCCTCCTGCGCACAACTCTATCCATAGCCCACGCCTCGCAACCATACAACATTGTTGGAACCACTATTCCTTCAAACATACCCATTTTTGCTTTCCGAGATAATGTTCTCGACTTCCAAACATTCTTCAAGGCTTTCAGGATTTTCGCCCCCTCCCCCACCCTATGATTCACTTCCGCTTCCATGGTTCCATCCGCTGCCACACCCACTCCCAGATATCTAAAACACTTTACTTCCTCCAGTTTTTCTCCATTCAAACTTACATCCCAATTGACTTGACCCTCAACCCTGCTGTACCTAATAACCTTGCTCATATTCATATTTACTCTTAACTTTCTTCTTTCACACACTTTACCAAACTCAGTCACCAGCTTCTGCAGTTTCTCACATGAATCAGCCACCAGCGCTGTATCATCAGTGAACAACAACTGACTCACTTCCCAAGCTCTTTCATCCCCAACAGACTGCATGCTTGCCCATCTTTCCAAAACTCTTGCATTCACCTCCCTAACAACCCAATCCATAAACAAATTAAACAACCATGGAGACATCACACACCCCTGCTGCAAACGTACATTCACTGAGAACCAATCACTTTCCTCTCTTCCTACATGTACACATGCCTTACATCCTAGATAAAAACTTTTCACTGCCTCTAACAACTTGCCGTCCACATCATATATTCTTAGTACCTTCCACAGAGCATCTCTATGAACTCTATCATATGCCTTCTCCAGATCCATAAATGCTACATACAAATCCATTTGCTTTTCTAAGTATTTCTCACATACATTCTTCAAAGCAAACACCTGATCCACACATCCTCTACCACTTCTGAAACCACACTGCTCTTCCCCAATCTGATGCTCTGTACATGCCTTCACCCTCTCAATCAATACCCTCCCATATAATTTACCAGGAATAATCAACAAACTTATACCTCTGTAATTTGAGCACTCACTCTTATCCCCTTTGCCTTTGTACAATGGCACTATGCAAGCATCCCGCCAATCCTCAGACACCTCGCCATAAATCATACATACATTGAATAACCTTACCAACCAGTCAACAATACAGTCACCCCCTTTTTTAATAAATCCCACTGCAATACCATCCAAACCTGCTGCCTTGCCGGCTTTCATATTCCGCAAAGCTTTTACTACCTCTTCTCCGTTTACCAAATCATTTTGCCAAACCCTCTCACTTTGCAAACCACCTCGACCAAAACACCCTATATCTGCCACATTATCATCAAACACATTCAACAAACCTTCAAAATACTCACTCCATCTCCTCACACATCAC
>NC_092249.1:10930079-10940863 GCF_036320965.1 Panulirus ornatus
AAATGGCCCAACCCACCCCCCCCATACACATGTATATACATACGTCCACACACGCAAATATACATACCTACACAGCTTTCCATGGTTTACCCAGACGCTTCACATGCCTTGATTCAATCCACTGACAGCACTCAACCCCCGGTATACCACATCGCTCCAATTCACTCTATTCCTTGCCCTCCTTTCACCCTCCTGCATGTTCAGGCCCCGATCACACAAAATCTTTTTCACTCCATCTTTCCACCTCCAATTTGGTCTCCCTCTTCTCCTCGTTCCCTCCACCTCCGACACATATATCCTCTTGGTCAATCTTTCCTCACTCATTCTCTCCATGTGCCCAAACCACTTCAAAACACCCTCTTCTGCTCTCTCAACCACGCTCTTTTTATTTCCACACATCTCTCTTACCCTTACGTTACTCACTCGATCAAACCACCTCACACCACACATTGTCCTCAAACATCTCATTTCCAGCACATCCATCCTCCTGCGCACAACTCTATCCATAGCCCACGCCTCGCAACCATACAACATTGTTGGAACCACTATTCCTTCAAACATACCCATTTTTGCTTTCCGAGATAATGTTCTCGACTTCCACACATTCTTCAAGGCCCCCAGAATTTTCGCCCCCTCCCCCACTCTATGATCCACTTCCGCTTCCATGGTTCCATCCGCTGCCAGATCCACTCCCAGATATCTAAAACACTTCACTTCCTCCAGTTTTTCTCCATTCAAACTCACCTCCCAATTGACTTGACCCTCAACCCTACTGTATCTAATAACCTTGCTCTTATTCACATTTACTCTTAACTTTCTTCTTCCACACACTTTACCAAACTCAGTCACCAGCTTCTGCAGTTTCTCACATGAATCAGCCACCAGCGCTGTATCATCAGCGAACAACAACTGACTCACTTCCCAAGCTCTCTCATCCCCAACAGACTTCATACTTGCCCCTCTTTCCAAAACTCTTGCATTTACCTCCCTAACAACCCCATCCATAAACAAATTAAACAACCATGGAGACATCACACACCCCTGCCGCAAACCTACATTCACTGAGAACCAATCACTTTCCTCTCTTCCTACACGTACACATGCCTTACATCCTCGATAAAAACTTTTCACTGCTTCTAACAGCTTTCCTCCCACACCATATATTCTTAATACCTTCCACAGAGCATCTCTATCAACTCTATCATATGCCTTCTCCAGATCCATAAATGCTACATACAAATCCATTTGCTTTTCTAAGTATTTCTCACATACATTCTTCAAAGCAAACACCTGATCCACACATCCTCTACCACTTCTGAAACCACACTGCTCTTCCCCAATCTGATGCTCTGTACATGCCTTCACCCTCTCAATCAATACCCTCCCATATAATTTACCAGGAATACTCAACAAACTTATACCTCTGTAATTTGAGCACTCACTCTTATCCCCTTTGCCTTTGTACAATGGCACTATGCACGCATTCCGCCAATCCTCAGGCACCTCACCATGGGTCATACATACATTAAATATGTATGTATGATAGCCAGATGTTCAATTTTAGAAAGATACCACGGAGAAAGCTGCCTGTTATATATCCCTAAGGACATTTGGACTTATCCATAGTTCGTTTAGGGGAACATCACATGTGCTTCCCGGAAACTCAAAACTTTTTCATGCGATGAATATCTCTTTAAGTATTATTCTTATTGTCTCAGCCTGGGCTTTATCCCAGAGCACTTGATGTGAGGCATTTGGATTCTTCATTGGCCCTCTTTTGAAACCTTTCAATAAAAAGAAAAATTCTAGCGTTTTTGGCATTGTTACTATCATCACACATTACCTTCACTTAGATACTGCAGAACTACCCTATGTGACCCTGAGAATTCCTCCTTCAGGAGATACAAGTTTCCAATGTACCTTAATTTACCACTGAAGTACCTAGTCTTTTTGGGTTTAGTCTACATATATGAAAGTTTTTCTCCCTCATTTATGTAGGCTTTTATGCTTGCCGGAGATAAAAATTTAGGTTTAGAATTTTGAAAACTTTACATTTAGATGCAGTGTTGTGTGACCAGTTTTTCTTGGTCTCTTTGCTCTGCCTTGCCTTTCTCTCTTTTTTTTTCATAAATATTGTGTGTACCAACTGTAACCACCTATGGCATGTGGAAAGTGAACATTCTGTGGCCAAGAGTAAGTGGGTTGATGATGTCATCTCTTTGGTGGTCTCTGATTGCTAAAGGGTAGGCCCAGAGTGTGTGATAAGGTAGGGAAAGCCACCAGTCTTACCTGGTTGACAGGCAAAGGGTTAAAAGGTCCTGACCCCAATATTCCTTTACAGAATATCTCATGCTCAAGGGACACTGTCTCCATGAAAAAGAATTTCAAAATTCAAAGCATGCATATCTGTGTTAGGTAATAATTTACAGTTTGAAAGTTTCATAGCTGTGCACTTTAAACAAATAAGACTGTTATTTATCATCATGCTGTGTAGAACCTTATATTATTCATCTCTTTAACCTATGGACCAGTGATCTAAGTAATATTTTGTTTTAGATGAATTGATTTGTGGTGTTAGCTAATATGACAAACTGGATATCATTGCATACGTTATAGATGTATTGTTTAAACATACTATACATAGGTACTGTATTACTGTTTATATGGTACTTATATTTCTAGTCATAATGTATTATGATATATTGTATATATGTATTTGCAATAAGATTATCCATTATCAGTGATAGATAATCAAGCACCTTGTTTATACAAATGTTTCTAAAATACCTATATCCACTTTTGTACTATATGAATGAAAATGAGGCTCAGTGGTTGTGCTGCTGTGCTGCATGATTAATATATAAGGCACTGATCGTTTTATAGGTTACTTGTAATCATAATGTTCATCTCAGGCAAAAAGGAACCAACTAGCATGGGATATCAGATAAGCAGCAAGAGAAATGTGTGGCATGTGGAAGGTGGGAGATGGGCATGTGAGAAATTATAGAGTGGAAGGATGAAGAATTTAAGATGTGTGGATGTATGTTTATTTGTGCATACTTAAGTAAAGACATGATATATACAAAAGATTAAGAGATAGGGCAACACGAGTGTAAACTCTCCCCACAACACAAAAATAGTAATTACAACTTTCTGGAGTTAGCATTGAGTTTGATTTTCAGAGGAATTCAATTGCACACTCAAATGATTAGTGAAGTTGTTGCTGATATAGATTTTTTCTGACAGTAGTTGTAGTTTGATTATGCATTTTTATATTAGTTGCATGAATAACATCATATGTGGTGAAGTAACAGTAACTGTTACTTCACCATAAATTTTCATGTTCAACTAAAAAACTGCAACTATATATATATATATATATATATATATATATATATATATATATATATATATATCTTTCTTTCATACTATTCGCCATTTCCCGCATTAGCGAGGTAGCGTTAAGAACAGAGGACTGGGCCTTTGAGGGAATATCCTCACCTGGCCCCCCTTCTCTGTTCCTTCTTTAGGAAAATTAAAAAAAAATGAGAGGGGAGAATTTCCAGCCACCCGCTCCCTCCCCTTTTAGTCGCCTTCTACGACACGCAGGGAATATGTGGGAAGTATTCTTTCTCCCCTATCCCCAGGGATAATATATATATATATATATATATATATTATTATTATTATTATTTTGCTTTGTCGCTGTCTCCCGCGTTTGCGAGGTAGCGCAAGGAAACAGACGAAAGAAATGGCCCAACCCACCCCCATACACAATGTATATACATACACGTCCACACACGCAAATATACATACCTATACATCTCAATGTACACATATATATACTCACACAGACACATACATATATACCCATGCACACAATTCACACTGTCTGCCTTTATTCATTCCCATCGCCACCTCGCCACACATGGAATACCATCCCCCTCCCCCCTCATGCATTTTTTTTTTTTTTTTTCCAAAAGAAGGAATAGAGAAGGGGGCCACGTGAGGATATTCTCTCAAAGGCCCAGTCCTCTGTTCTTAACGCTACCTCGCTAATGCGGGAAATGGCGAATAGTATAAAAGAAAGAAAGAAAGATATATATATATATATATATATATATATATATATATATATATATATATATATATCAAGGCATGTGAAGCGTCTGGGGTAAACCATGGAAAGCTGTGTAGGTATGTATATTTGCGTGTGTGGACGTGTGTATGTACATGTGTATGGGGGGGGGGTTGGGCCATTTCTTTCGTCTGTTTCCTTGCGCTACCTCGCAAACGCGGGAGACAGCGACAAAGTATAAAAAAAAAAAAAATATATATATATATATATATATATATATATATTTTTATTTTTATACTAATCGCCATTTCCTGCATTAGCGAGGTAGCGTTAAGAACAGAGGATGAGGACTGGGCCTTTGAGGGAATATCCTCACCTGGCCCCTTTCTCTGTTTCTTCTTTTGGAAAAAAAAAAAGAATGAGGGGAGGATTTCCAGCCTCCCGCTCCCTTCCCTTTTAGTCACCTTCTACGACACGCAGGTAATACGTGGGAAGTATTCTTTCTCCCCTATCCCCAGGGATACTCAACGTATATATATATATATATATATATATATATATATATATATATATATATATATATATATATATATATTTTATTTTTATTTTATTATACTTTGTCGCTGTCTCCCGCGTTTGCGAGGTATATATATATATATATATATATATATATATATATATATATATATATATATATATATATATATATGCATGTTTTTTTGTTTGTTTGTTTTTTCCCAAAGAAGGAACAGAGAAGGTGGCCAGATGAGGATATTCCCTCCAAGGCCCAGTCCTCTGTTCTTAACGCTACCTCGCTAACGCGGGAAATGACGAATAGTATGAAAGAAAAAAGATATATATATATATATATATATATATATATATATATATATATATATCTTTTTTTCTTTCATACTATTCGTCATTTCCCGCGTTAGCGAGGTAGCGTTAAGAACAGAGGACTGGGCCTTGGAGGGAATATCCTATATTATATCCTATATATATATATTCCTATGAGTCCACGGGGAAAATGAAACACGAAAAGTTCCCAAGTGCACTTTCGTGTAATAATCACATCATTAGGGGAGACACGAGAGGAATATAACAGTCAGTTGATATACATCAAAGAGACGAAGCTAGGACGCCATTTGGTAAACATGTGATTGTCCAAAACATACAACGAGCGTTCATAAACTTATCATTTTACAAATCTTATCAACAATAAAGTTATCTAATTTGTACAGACCATCGCTAATATTAAGATTATAATTCTTTGTGTATATATTTCTCTTGGTAATAGAGTTAGAGTTAACAACTGAGATGGCGTTACTCCAGTCAGTACAATGATCATAGTTTTTAACATGATTAAACAAGGCATTTGATTCCTGTCCCGTTCTTATACTATATTTATGTTGCTTAAGTCTAACAGAAAGATCCTTACCAGTCTGACCAACATAAAATTTATCACAGTTTCCACAAGGAACTTTATAGATGCAACCAAGAGAATTTTCTGGTGAATTCCTGATTAAGATATTCTTTATAGTATTATTGTTGCTAAAGGCAACATTTACATTAAAGGATTTAAGCAACATGGGAAGCAAAGTGAAATTATTATTAAAAGGGAGAACTAAAAGATTCTTGGTGTTAATGGGAGGTTTGGGCTCAACTCTATAAAATGATTTCTTTGCTAACTTAAGGGATTTATCAATGAAAGATCTAGGGTACTTTTCACTAAAGTTCCAGTTGATGACCTTTTAGAATATTTATTTGATGTCTTGGATGATATTCAATTACCTGTTTCAAAGTCTAATTTTATTGAACTGATAAAATTGTGTATAAAAGACTGTGTATTTCAATTTAATGGAGATTATTATGCTCAAAAATTTGGTATGGCAATGGGTAACCCTCTTTCACCTGTACTTAGTAATCTTTACATGGAATTTTTTGAAACAAAATTACTAAAGGATATCTTACCTTCTAATGCAATTTGGTTTAGGTATGTAGATGATGTTCTTTGTGTTTGGCCAACAGATGAAAATTTACAAATATTTCTCCCCTTACTTAACAAATTAGTACCTTCCATCAAGTTTACTGTAGAAAATGAAAATAATGGTATGTTACCATTTTTAGATTGCATGATCCATAGACAAGGAAACAAGTTTAAGTTTAGCATATACAGAAAACCCACCAATGTATGCTCATATATCCATTATTACTCATCTCAACATGACAGAGTTAAATTATCATCATTTCAATCTATGTTCCTAAGGGCATTACGTATTTGAAGTCCAGAGTTTATTGATGATGAGTTTGAGAAGATATATTCTATTGGATCTGAGTTAAAGTGCCCTAGATCTTTCATTGATAAATCCCTTAAGTTAGCAAAGAAATCATTTTGTAGAGTTGAGCCCAAACCTCCCATTAACACCAAAAATCTTTTAGTGCTCCCTTTTAATAATAATTTCACTTTGCTTCCCATGTTGCTTAAATCCTTTAATGTAAATGTTGCCTTTAGCAACAATAATACTATAAAGAATATCTTAATCAGGAATTCACCAGAAAATTCTCTTGGTTGCATCTATAAAGTTCCTTGTGGAAACTGTGATAAATTTTATGTTGGTCAGACTGGTAAGGATCTTTCTGTTAGACTTAAGCAACATAAATATAGTATAAGAACGGGACAGGAATCAAATGCCTTGTTTAATCATGTTAAAAACTATGATCATTGTATTGACTGGAGTAATGCCATCTCAGTTGTTAACTCTAACTCTATTACCAAGAGAAATATCATTGAATCTTCTATTATTAAATACACAAAGAATTATAATCTTAATATTAGTGATGGTCTGTACAAATTAGATAACTTTATTGTTGATAAGATTTGTAAAATGATAAGTTTATGAACGCTCGTTGTATGTTTTGGACAATCACATGTTTACCAAATGGCGACCTAGCTTCGTCTCTTCGATGTATATCAACTGACTGTTATATTCCTCTCTTGTGTCTCCCCTGATGATGTGATTATTACACGAAAGTGCACTTGGGAACTTTTCGTGTTTCATTTTCCCCGTGGACTCATAGGAATATCTTGATCACGTGCAAAATTGTGATCCTTTCCAACATATATATATATATATATATATATATATATATATATATATATATATATATATATATATATATATGTATATATGTATATATATATATATATTTTTTTTTTTTATACTTTGTCGCTGTCTCCCGCGTTTGCGAGGTAGCGCAAGGAAACAGACGAAAGAAATGGCCCAACCCACCCCCATACACATGTATATACATACGTCCACACACGCAAATATACATACCTACACAGCTTTCCATGGTTTACCCCAGACGCTTCACATGCCTTGATTCAATCCACTGACAGCACGTCAACCCCGGTATACCACATCGCTCCAATTCACTCTATTCCTTGCCCTCCTTTCACCCTCCTGCATGTTCAGGCCCCGATCACACAAAATCTTTTTCACTCCATCTTTCCACCTCCAATTTGGTCTCCCTCTTCTCCTTGCTCCCTCCACCTCCGACACATATATCCTCTTGGTCAATCTTTCCTCACTCATCCTCTCCATGTGCCCAGACCACTTCAAAACACCCTCTTCTGCTCTCTCAACCACGCTCTTTTTATTTCCACACATCTCTCTTACCCTTATGTTACTCACTCGATCAAACCACCTCACACCACACATTGTCCTCAAACATCTCATTTCCAGCACATCCATCCTCCTGCGCACAATTCTATCCATAGCCCACGCCTCGCAACCATACAACATTGTTGGAACCACTATTCCTTCAAACATACCCATTTTTGCTTTCCGAGATAATGTTCTCGACTTCCACACATTCTTCAAGGCCCCCAGAATTTTCGCCCCCTCCCCCACCCTATGATCCACTTCCGCTTCCATGGTTCCATCCGCTGCCAGATCCACTCCCAGATATCTAAAACACTTCACTTCCTCCAGTTTTTCTCCATTCAAACTCACCTCCCAATTGACTTGACCCTCAACCCTACTGTACCTAATAACCTTGCTCTTATTCACATTTACTCTTAACTTTCTTCTTCCACACACTTTACCAAACTCAGTCACCAGCTTCTGCAGTTTCTCACATGAATCAGCCACCAGCGCTGTATCATCAGCGAACAACAACTGACTCACTTCCCAAGCTCTCTCATCCCCAACAGACTTCATACTTGCCCCTCTTTCCAAAACTCTTGCATTTACCTCCCTAACAACCCCATCCATAAACAAATTAAACAACCATGGAGACATCACACACCCCTTCCGCAAACCTACATTCACTGAGAACCAATCACTTTCCTCTCTTCCTACACGTACACATGCCTTACATCCTCGATAAAAACTTTTCACTGCTTCTAACAACTTTCCTCCCACACCATATATTCTTAATACCTTCCACAGAGCATCTCTATCAACTCTATCATATGCCTTCTCCAGATCCATAAATGCTACATACAAATCTATTTGCTTTTCTAAGTATTTCTCACATACATTCTTCAAAGCAAACACCTGATCCACACATCCTCTACCACTTCTGAAACCACACTGCTCTTCCCCAATCTGATGCTCTATACATGCCTTCACCCTCTCAATCAATACCCTCCCATATAATTTACCAGGAATACTCAACAAACTTATACCTCTGTAATTTGAGCACTCACTCTTATCCCCTTTGCCTTTGTACAATGGCACCATGCACGCATTCCGCCAATCCTCATTAAATAACCTTACCATATATATATATATATATACCTTATATATATATATATATATATATTATCCCTGGGGATAGGGGATTAAGAATACTTCCCACGTATTCCCTGCGTGTCGTAGAAGGCGACTAAAAGGGGAGGGAGCGGGGGGCTGGAAATCCTCCCCTCTCGTTTTTTTTTTTTTTTTGTTTTTTTTTTTTTTTTTTTTCCCAAAAGAAGGAACAGAGAATTGGGCCAGGTGAGGGTATTCCCTCAAAGGCCCAGTCCTCTGTTCTTAATGCTACCTCGCTAACGCGGGAAATGGCGAATAGTATAAAAGAAAAAAGAAAAGATATATATATATATATATATATATATATATATATATATATATATATATATATATATATATATGTATCCCTCCTTGTATTATATGTATATATAAAAAAATAGATATATATATATATATATATATATATATATATATATATATATATATATATATATATATATATATATATATATATATATATATATCCCTCCTTGTATTAACTTTCTAAAATGGGAAACAGAAGAAGGAGTCACGCGGGGAGTGCTCATCCTCCTCGAAGGCTCAGAGTGGGGTGCCTAAATGTGTGTGGATGTAACCAAGATGTGAAAAAAGGAGAGATAGGTAGTATGTTTGAGGAAAGGAACCTGGATGTTTTGGCTCTGAGTGAAACGAAGCTCAAGGGTAAAGGGGAAGAGTGGTTTGGGAATGTCTGGGGAGTAAAGTCAGGGGTTAGTGAGAGGACAAGAGCAAGGGAAGGAGTAGCAATACTCCTGAAACAGGAGTTGTGGGAGTATGTGATGGAATGTAAGAAAGTAAATTCTCGATTAATATGGGTAAAACTGAAAGTTGATGGAGAGAGGTGGGTGATTATTGGTGCATATGAACCTGGGCATGAGAAGAAAGATCATGAGAGGCAAGTGTTTTGGGAGCAGCTGAATGAGTGTATTAGTGGTTTTGATGCACGAGACCGGGTTATAGTGATGGGTGATTTGAATGCAAAGGTGAGTAATGTGGCAGTTGAGGGAATAATTGGTATACATGGGGTGTTCAGTGTTGTAAATGGAAATGGTGAAGAGCTTGTAGATCATATATATATATATATATATATATATATATATATATATATATATATGTATATATATATATATATATATATATACATATTTTTTTTTTTTTTCTCTTTTCTTTCAAACTATTTGCCATTTCCCGTGTTAGCGAGGTAGCATTAAGAACAGAGGACTGGGCCTTTGAGGGAATATCCTCACCTGGCCCCCTTCTCTATTCCTTCTTTTGGAAAAAAACAAAAACAAGAGGGAAAGATTTCCAGCTCCCCCGCTTCCTCCCCTTTTAGTCGCCTTCTACAACATGCAGGGAATACGCGGAAAGTATTCTTTCTCCCCTATCCCCGGATTTAATTGTGTGGTATAGAGCATTAGTATTGTGAGTGGAAATGGTAAACAGCTTGTGGAGTTTTGTGATCTGAAAAAGGATTTGTTATTGGGAATACCTAGTATAAAAAGAGGAACACAAATAAGTATGCATGTAGGAGACAATAAGTGGGCATTTCTGGATTGTATACTAATTAATAGGTGAGCAAAAGAGATATGAATGTGCAGAGAGGGGCAGCTGGTGCAGTCTAATCATTACCTGGAAGAGGCAAAGATGAAGATTTGTAAAGGCTTTTGGAAAAGAGGAAATGATTTGGGTGAGAAGAGCCTGGTGAAAGTACACTTGGAAGAGAAGCTTGTTGAAGAGATACCAGGAGAGATTGAGCATAGCATCACAGAAGGTGAGAGATGAACAGCTATGAGAGTAGGAAGGAAGAAATATCTAATAAAGCAGAGTTGACTTTAGCAAAAGAAATGTGTGGCATGTGGAAGGTGGGAGATGGGCATGTGAGAAATTAT
>NC_092249.1:10940963-11009650 GCF_036320965.1 Panulirus ornatus
CCCCTTTTTTAATAAATTCCACTGCAATACCATCCAAACCAGCTGCCTTGCCGGCTTTCATCTTCCGCAAAGCTTTTACTACCTCTTCTCTGTTTACCAACTCATTTTCCCTAACCCTCGCACTTTGCACACCACCTCGACCAAAACACCCTATATCTGCCACTCTATCATCAAACACATTCAACAAACCTTCAAAATACTCACTCCATCTCCTTCTCACATCAGCACTACTTGTTATCACCTCCCCATTTGCGCCCTTCACTGAAGTTCCCATTTGCTCCCTTGTCTTACGCACTTTATTTACCTCCTTCCAGAACATCTTTTTATTCTCCCTAAAATTTAATGATACTCTCTCACCCCAACTCTCATTTGCCCTTTTTTTCACCTCTTGCACCTTTCTCTTGACCTCCTGTCTCTTTCTTTTATACATCTCCCACTCAATTTCATTTTTTCCCTGCAAAAATCGTCCAAATGCCTCTCTCTTCTCTTTCACTAATACTCTTACTTCTTCATCCCACCACTCACTACCCTTTCTAATCAACCCACCTCCCACTCTTCTCATGCCACAAGCATCTTTTGCGCAATTCATCACTGATTCCCTAAATACATCCCATTCCTCCCCCACTCCCCTTACTTCCATTGTTCTCACCTTTTTCCATTCTGTACTCAGTCTCTCCTGGTACTTCCTCACACAAGTCTCCTTCCCAAGCTCACTTACTCTCACCACCCTCTTCACCCCAACATTCACTCTTCTTTTCTGAAAACCCATACAAATCTTCACCTTAGCCTCCACAAGATAATGATCAGACATCCCTCCAGTTGCACCTCTCAGCACATTAACATCCAAAAGTCTCTCTTTCGCGTGCCTGTCAATTAACACGTAATCCAATAACGCTCTCTGGCCATCTCTCCTACTTACATAAGTATACTTATGTATATCTTGCTTTTTAAACCAGGTATTCCCAATCATCAGTCCTTTTTCAGCACATAAATCTACAAGCTCTTCACCATTTCCATTTACAACACTGAACACCCCATGTATACCAATTATTCCCTCAACTGCCATTTCCCGCGTAAGCAAGGTGGCGTTAAGAACAGAGGACTGGACCTTTGAGGGAACATCCTCACCTGGCACCCTTCTCTGTTCCACTGAACACCCCATTTATACCAATTATTCCCTGAACTGCCACATTACTCACCTTTGCATTCAAATCACCCATCACTATAACCCAGTCTCGTGCATCAAAACTAATGCACTCACTCAGCTGCTCCCAAAACACTTGCGTCTCATGATCCTTCTTCAAATGTCCAGGGGGCATATGTACCAATAATCACCCATCTCTCTCCATCCACTTTCAGTTTTACCCATATCAATCTAGACTTTACTTTCTTACACTCTATCACATACTCCCACCACTCCTGTTTCAGGAGTAGTGCTACTCCTTCCCTTGCTCCTGTCTTCTCACTAACCCCTGACTTTACTCCCAAGACATTCCCAAACCACTCTTCCCCTTTAGCCTTGAGCTTCGTTTCACTCAGAGCCAAAACATCCAGTATTCCTTTCCTCAAACATACTACTTGTCTCTCCTTTTTTCTTATCTTGGTTACATCCACACACATTTAGACACCCCAATCTGAGCCTTCTTGGAGGATGAGCACTTCCCATGTGACTCCTTCTTCTGTTTCCCCATTTAGAAAGTTAAAATACAAGGAAGGGGAGGGTTTCTAGCCCCCCCACCCCCTTTCCACATCTAGGCCCCACAAAACTTTCCATGGTTTACCCCAGACACTTCACATGGCCTGGTTCAATCCACTGACAGCACATTGACCCTGGTATACCACATTGTTCCAATTCACTCTATTCCTTGCACACCTTTCACCCTCCTGCATGTTCAGGCCCCGATCGCTCAAAACCTTTTTCACTCCATCCTTCCACCTCCAATTTGGTCTCCCACTTCTCCTCGTTCCTGCCACCTCTGACACATACATGCTCTCTTTCCTCACTCATTCCCTCCATGTGACCAAACCATTTCAATACACCTTCTTTTGCTCTCTCAACCACACTTTTTATTACCTCACATCTCCACACATCTCTCTTAGCCTTACCACTTCACACCACATATTGTCCTCAAACATTTCATTTCAACTCATCCACCCTCCTCCGCACAACCCTATCTATAGCCCATGCATTGCAACCATATAATATTACTGGAAACACTATTCCTTCAAACATACCCATTTTTGCTTTCCGAGATAATGTGCTCACCTTCCACACATTCTTCAATGCTCCTAGAACCTTCACCCCCTCCCCCACCCTGTGAATCACTTCCACTTCCATGGTTCCATCCTGCTGCCAAATCCACTCCCAGATGTCTAAAACACTTCATTTCCTCCAGTTTTTCTCCAAACTTACCTCCCAATCGACTTGTCCCTCAACCCCACTGTATCATATAACCTTGCTCTTATCATATTCACTCTCAGGTTTCTTCCTTCACACACTTTACCAAACTCAGTCATCAGCTTCTGCAGTTTCTCACATGAATCAGCCACCATTGCTGCATCATCAGCGAACAACAACTGACTCACTTCCCAAGCTCTCTCATCCACAACAGACTGCATACTTGCCACTCTCTCCAAAACTCGCATTCAACTCCCTAACCACTCCATCCATAAACAATTTAAACAACCATGGAGATATCATGCACTCCTGCTGCAAACTGACATTCACTGAAAACCAATCACTTTCCTCTCTTCCTACACGTACACATGCCTTACATCCTCGATAAAAACTTTTCACTGCTTTTAGCAACTTACCTCCCACAATTATTCTCTTAATACCTTCCACAGAGCATCTCCATCAACTCTACCATATGCCTTCTCCAGATCCATAAATGCGACATACAAATCCACTTGTTTTTCTAAGTATTTCTCGCATACATTTTTCAAAGCAAACACCTGATCCACAAATCCTCTACCACTTCTGAAACCACACTGCTCTTCCCCAATCTGATGCTCTGTACATGCCTTCACTCTTTCAATCAATACCATCCCACATAATTTCCCAGGAATACTTAACAAACTTATACCTCTGTAATTTGAACGCTCACCTTTATCCCCTTTGCCTTTGTACAATGTCACTATGCATGCATTCTGCCAATCCTCAGGTACTTAACCATGAGCCATACATACACTGAATATCCTTACCAACCAGTCAACAACACAGTCACCCCTTTTTCTAATAAATTCCACTGCAATACCATCTAAACCCACCACTATGCCGGCTTTCATTTTCCACAAAGCTTTCACTTCCTCTTCTGGTAAGGATATTTAATGTATGTATGGTTCATGGTGAAGCGCCTGAGGATTGGCAGAATGCATGTACAGTGCCATTGTACAAAGGCAAAGGGAATAAAGGAGAGTGTTCAAATTACAGAGGAATAAGTTTGTTGAGTATTCCTGGGAAATTATATGAGAGGTTATTGATTGAGAGGGAAAAGGCATGTGCAGAGCACCAGATTGGAGAAGAACAGTGTGGTTTCAGAAGAGGTAGAGGATGTGTGAATCAGGTGTTTGCTTTGAAGAATGTATGTGAGAAATACTTAGAAAAATAAATGTTTTTGTATGTATCATTTATGGATCTGGAGAAAGCATATAATAGAGTAGATAGAGATGCTCTATGTAAGGTATTAAGAGTATACAGTGTGGGAGGCAAGTTGCTAGAAGCAGTGAAAAGTTTATATCAAGGATGTAAGGCATGTGTATGAGAAGGAAGAGAGGAAAGTGATTGGTTCCCAGTGAATGTTGGTTTGCCTTCTCCAGATCCATAAATGCTACATACAAATCCATCTGTTTTTTAAGCATTTCTCACACACACTCTTCAAAGCAAACACCTGATTCACACATCCTCTACCACTTCTGAAACCACACTACTCTTCCCCAATCTGGTGCTCTGTATATGCCTTTACCCTCTCAATCAATACCCTCTCATATAATTTCCCAGGAATACTCAACAAACTTATACCTCTGTAATTTGAACACTCACCTTTATCCCCTTTGCCTTTGTACAATGGCACTATACATGCATTCCACCAATCCTCAGGCACTTCACCATGAACCATACATATATCAAATATCCTTACCAACCAATCAACAACACAGTCTACCCCTTTTTTTTTATATAAATTCCATTGCATTACCATGTAAACCCACCACCTTGCCAGATTTCATCTTCCACAAAACTTTCACTACCTCTTCTCTGTTTACCAAACCAATCTTCCTGACCCTTTCACTTCGCACACCACCTCGACTAAAACACCCTATATCTGCCACTCTATCGTGAAACACATTCAACAAATCTTCAAATAATCACACTATCTCCTTCTCACTTCACCACTACTTGTTATTACTTCCCCATATCCCCCTTCACCAATGTTCCCATTTGTTCTCTTGTCTTACGCACTTTATTTACCTCCTTCCAAAACATCATTTTATTCTCTCTAGAATTCAATGATACTCTCTCAACCCCAACTCTCATTTGCCCTCTTTTTCACCTCTTGCACCTTTCTCTTGTCCTCCTGCCTCTTACTTTTATACATCTCCCAGTCATTTGCACTTTTTCTCTAAAAAAGATTGTCCAAATGCCTCTCTCTTCTCTATCACTAACAATCTTACTTCTTCATCCCACTACTCACTAACCTTTCTAATCTGGCCATCTCCCACTTTTTTCATGCCAAAGGCATCTTTTGCGCAAGCCATCACTGCTTCCCTAAATACATCCCATTCCTCCCCCACGCCCCTTACATCATTTACAATCACCTTTTTCCATTCTGCACTCAATCTCTCCTAGTACTTCCTCACACAAGCCTCCTTTCCAAGCTCACTTACTCTCACCACTCTCTTCATCCCAACATTCTCTTCTTTTCTGAAAACCTCTACAAATCTTCACCTTCACCTCCACAAGATAATGATCAGACATTCCTCCAGTTGCCCCTCTCAGCACATTAACATCCGAAAGTCTCTCTTTCACATGCCTATCAATTACTGCGCAATCCAATAATGCTCTCTATCCATCTCTTCTACTTACATATGTATACTTATGTATATCTCTCTTTTTAAACCAGGTATTCCCAATCACCAGTCCTTTTTCAGCACACAAATCTACAAGCTCTTCACCATTTCCATTTAAAACACTGAATATCCCATGTACACCAATTATACCCTCAACTGCCACATTACTCACCTTTGCATTCAAATCACCCATCACTATAACCCAATCTCGTGCATCCAAGCTGCTAACACACTCACTCAGCTGCTTCCAAAACACTTGCCTCTCATGATCTTTCTTCTCATGACCAGGTGCATGGGCACCAATAATCACCCATCTCTCTCCATGCACTTTTAGTTTTACACATATCAATCTCGAGTTTACTTTCTTACAATCTATTACATACTCCCACAACTCCTGCTTCAGGAGTAGTGCTACTCCTTCCTTTGCTACTGTCCTCTCACCAACCCCTGACTTTATTCCCAAGACATTCCCAAACCACTCTTTACCTTTACCCTTGAGCTTTGTTTCACTCAGAGCCAAAACATCCAGGTTCCTTTCCTCAAACATATTACCTATCTCTCCTTTTTTCTCATCTTGGTTACATTCACACACATTTAGAAACCCCAATCTGAGCCTTTGAGGAGGATGAGCACTCCCCGCATGACTCCTTCTTCTGTTTCCCCTTTTAGAAAGTTAAAATACAAGGAGGGGAGGGTTTCTAGGCCCCAACTCCTGTCCCCTTTAGTTGCCTTCTATGACATGCGGGGAACACGTGGGAGGTATGCTTTCTCCCCTATCCCCAGGGATAGAAAAAAAATATATGAATAAAGAATCCTAAATCCCAATAAACTAAATATTGAATACAAAAACACATGAAAAGGATACTGATTCATGGGATGGAAAAAGCTGGTTTGGCAGCAAAAGATCTTGACATTACATGCTATGGAGAAGTGAACTTTCCATGGCAGAAGGTAAACCCAGAACAAACGAATAGCCATTTTCTACTTAAAACAATAGCAACAGGTTAGAAAAGCCAGTGATCCCCAACAGACAAAGGGTCTGAGTCTTAACCTTGACACTAAGAAAGAATATCTCATGCTTCAGGGACAAACCAGAGAAGAGAATCAACCTGTTTTTATGGAAGAGATGTTATTGATACTATTATTCTCAGTTGATCAATCCAGCATTACCCTAGCTCTTAATTCTACCAGTTGGTTCTACCAGGTGGTAAGAGCAAACAAAATGATCCCAACCTAGCCAAGGAACATACAATAGCATGTATGTAGCTCCAATTTCTTCTTTCCTTGTTAAGAATTGAAGACATTTTCCAATGGCCAACATGTGAACCTATGGTCAGGCACTGTAAAGGCAACCAAACCCTCTACAGCAAGGAAACATGGAAAGAAGAACCCTGTTAAATAAATTATTCTCATTTCTATACCAAAGAACATCCTCCCTGTATCATGCTTACTTTAGGTATATGACAATACCCGAATGTAGCTGTAAGGCAGGAAATATTGAGCTCTATATCAAAGAGTTTGTAGAGGTTAGGGGTAAAAGATATGAGCCTAATCGATTAAATTGATTTAGTAAGTAATGTGAATAGTCATGAAGCATTTTAGTTAGTGTGTGATATGCAAAACCCTATAGAGTAAAAGAAGAAAGTATGCTAGACTGTATTATAGCTATGGAGTGAGAAAAACTGGAAGAGGTGAGAGAATTTAAGTATTTAGGAGCTACCTTGGGTAAGCTTGGTGAGATGGACGGAGAGATGGGAGAGAGCAGTACATTGTAGAAGAGCCATTTGATTCCTTAACAGAATAATGAAACATAGAGGTTATGTATGTAAGTGAAGAAAGGATTAAGGAACAGCTTAGGCCTACCAACCGAGACCTGTGCAGCCAAAACATAGACATGGAATGAGTCACAGAGGTCAAAAAAGCAGGCTGTGGAAATAAATCATTTAAAAGGAGCATGTGGTATGAAGAAAGAAATTAAGGGATGTATGAAAAATTTGGTATTGCAGGGAATGCAAAGGGAATGAATTGTGGAGTAGCAGAGAGGGTGAAATCTAATACTTTGAGATGGTTTGGGCATGTGGAAAGAATGCAAGAAGGCAGGTTTATAAAGAGATCTTATAAGAGATTAAAGGAAAGAAGACCACTTGTGACATGGGAAAACAGTGAAAGAGCATTGGAGGGAGAGAAATAGTGGAAGAATGTGTAGAATGTTGAATGTGAGGGAAGCATAAAAGGACAGAGATACGTGGAGACTTTTGCAGTGGCCATCCCCTTGATGAGAATTCCCAAGGAAACGGACATCAGAGATAAACATGTAGATAGACAGAAAATCCTATGGATAGCTTATCCTGTAACTGAAAAAGCTTTCCACACCCATTAAATACAGCTTGCCTCACTTAGTAATAACAAAAATTAACAGCAGAGTGTTTTTGCTTGATGGGATACATTGAGAGGCTCTGCTGTGCACACCCGACACTAGCGGAGAAACAGCCATCAGACTACTACAGTTTACATGAGAAAGACAGACAACAGGAGGCCTGATTGGCCTATAACTGAGTTGTCTGAAAAAAAAATTATCTACCTTGACAAAAAAAATATAATTCCACTCAGTACTTTTTTAAGCTATCACTGACTCCCCACTTTTGTACATAAGCCCCATTGGCACTGTCATTTATACTTTTATTCCAGGTGTTTTTCTCAAAGTATATCTGAATTTATAAAATGTCTAAACAACTTTTGAAGGCATCTATAGTTTTAGCATTCACAGTAAATCATTCCAGTGTTCAACACACCTATATGAAAAGAAGCTTTTTCCCACGTCCATACATTTTTAGCTTTGAATTTCATTCTATTTATCCTAGTAACTATTTTTTCTTGTATTTCGAAAATATGCTCATGGTTTACTTATCAAACTTATTCAGTAGTTTTAACACCTGGATTAAGTCATTGCAAGGTCTACATTTTTTAAGGGAGAAGAGATCCAATCGTTTTAGCTTCTCTTCGTATGCCAGATTTCTAAAGGACGGGATCAATATTGTTACACATCTCTGTACTTGCTCTAATTTTTCCTCATCCTTTTTATAGTTTTGGGACCAAAACTGGACTGCATATTCAAGATGTGGTCTTACTACAGAGTTATAAAGTGAGAAGATTGTTTCTGGTGTCTTATAATCTATGTTCCTGGCTATGAAACCTAACATTTGGTTACCTTTTTCACTTGCTGCTTGACACTGTTTAGTGTATTTCAGACTGTTGCTAATGACAACTCCAAGGTCATTGTCTTCATTTACTTTAGTTAGAGAGCTTCCAAATAGTTTGTAGTTGTAATGTATATTCTTGTCTCCAAATTGCATAACTTTACATTCGTCTACATTAAACTTCATTTGCCATATGTCTGACCATTCTGCTAATAAGTTAAGATCTCTTTGAATCATTTCACAGTCCCTCCTGCTTACAGCTCTACCTCCTAGTTTAGTATCATCAGCAAATTTGGAGATCTTAGATATGAGACTGAGTTCTAGGTCATAAATGTATATCACTAAAAGAACTGGGCCTAGGACCAACCCCTGTAGCACACCAATCATCATGTCTAGCCAACCTGAGGCTTCACCGTTTAATACTACATGCTGCTTTCTTCTGGTAAGCCAGTCTCTGATCCATGTATAGAGTTCTTCACTGATTCCGTGTGCTTTAGATTTTTGTAAAAGTCTCTTGTGAGGTACTTTATTGAAAGCCTTTTGTCACAGTTCTAATAAATAATATTAAAAAATTCCCAAAAATTCATCAAGTGGGATCTTCTATAGTGGAAACTGTGTTGGTTGTCCAATATAATTTTGTGTTCTAGAAACATGACAATTTTATTTCTAATTATTTTTTCCATCACTTTACCTAACACTGACATAAAGCTAATTGGGCGGTAGTTCAAGGCACACTGTTTGTTTCATGTTTCATGCATAGGAGTAACATTTGCTAGTTTCTAGTCAGTTGGCACCTGACCTTCTGATAGAGATTCTTTAAATATTTTTGTTATGGGGTATATCAGCTGTCTCCTGACCTCCTTTAAAAATGTTGGAGCCAAGTTATCCGGGCCATTGGATTTGTTAGGATTTAATTGGTCCAGGTATTTAAGTACTTTAGAGCTCTTTATTCTCTAACCTTCAACTCTTCTTCATCAGATCCTTGCAACATTTTAATTGGTTGTGGTATTTGAGATGTTTCTTCAATTATGAATATGGAGTTGAAAGAATAATTTAGTGTGGTTGCCATTCCCTTGTCGTCAGTATTCAGTGTGTCATCTTTGTTTCGAAATGGTCCAATTCCTTCTTTTACTGTCTTCTTTTGTGTTATGTACTTGAAGAATTCCTTAAGATTATTCTTAACTTTGAAGGATATTCTATTTCCTTCGTAGTATTTACTCTGTCTTTTGACCTTACATTTTCTTTGGAATTTGATTAATTCCTGGTGATTTTCAATGGTTACCATTGATTTGAATTTCTTGTATGCTTTCTTCTTTTGGTGAGTCAGTCTTTCTATTCTCCTATTCATCCATGATGGTTTTGAAATATTGCAAGTTCTTTTTGTACTTCACTGAATATGTTATTTTCTGAATTCACTGAATATATTATTTATTAAAAAAAGGGGTGAGTGTGTTGTTGACTGGTTGGTAAGGATATTCAATGTATGTATGGTTCATGGTGAGGTGCCTGAGGATTGGCGGAATGCTACATAGTGCCATTGTACAAAGGCAAGGGGGATAAGGGTGAGCGTTCAAATTACAGAGGTATACGTTTGTTGAGTATTGCTGGGAAATTATATGGGAGGGGTATTGATTGAGAGGGTAAAGGCATGTATGGAGCATCAGATTGGGGAAGAGCAGTGTGGTTTCAGAAGTGGTAGAGGATGTGTGGATCAGGTGTTTGCTTTGAAAAATGTATGTGAGAAATACTTAGAAAAGCAGATAGATTTATAAGTAGCACTTATGGATCTGGAGAAGGCATATGATAGAGTGGATAGAATGCTTTGTGGAAGGTATAAAGGGTATATGGTATGGGAGGTAAGTTGCTAGAATCAGTGAAAAGTTTTTATCAAGGATGTAAGGCATGTGTACGAGTAGGAAGAGAGGAAAGTGATTGGTTCTCAGTGAATATCAGTTTACAGAAGGGGTGCGTGATGTCTCCATGGCTGTTTAATTTGTTTATAGATGGGGTTGTTAGGGAGGTGAATGCAAGTGTTTTGGAGAGAGGGGCAAGTGTGCAGTCTATTGTGGGTGAGAGGGCTTGGGAAGTGAGTCAGTTGTTGTTTGCTGATGATACAGCACTGATGGCTGATTCGGGTGAGAAACTGCAGAAGTTGGTGACTGAGTTTGGTAAAGTGTAAGAAAGAAGAAAGTTGAGAGTAAATGTGAATAAGAGCAAGGTTGTTAGGTTCAGTAGGGTTGAGGGACAAGTCAATTGGGAGGTAAGTTTGAATGGAGAAAAACTAGAGGAAGTGAAGTGTTTTGGACATCTGGGAGTGGATTTGACAGCGGATGGAATCATGGAAGCGGTAGTGAGTCACAGGGTGGGGGAGGGCACGAAAGTTTTGAAAGCGTTGAAAAATGTGTGGAAGGCGAGAACATTATCTCAGAAAGCAAAAATGGGTATGTTTGAAGGAATAGTGGTTCCAACAAAGTTATATGGTTGCGAGGCGTGGGCTATAGATAGGGTTGTGCGGAGGAGGGTGGATGTGTTGGAAATGAGATGTTTGAGGACAACATGTGGTGTGAGGTGGTTTGATCGAGTAAGTAATGAAAGGGTAAGAGAGATGTATGGTAATAAAAAGAGTGTGGTTGAGAAAGCAGAAAAGGGCGTATTGAAGTGGCTTGGACACATGGAGAGAATGTGTGAGGAAAGATTGACAAAAAGGATATATGTGTCAGAGGTGAAGGGAACAAGGAGAAGTGGGAGGCCAAATTGGAGGTGGAAGGATGGAGTGAAAAAGATTTTGAGCGATTGGGGCTTGAACATACAGGAGGGTGAAAGACGTGCAAGGAACAGTGTAAATTGGAATGATATGGTATACCAGGGTTGATGTGCTGTCAATGGATTGAACCAGGGCATGTGAAGTGTCTGGGGTAAACCATGGAAAGTTTTGTGGGGCCTGGATGTGGAAAGGAAGCTGTAGTTTCAGTGCATTACACATGACAGCTAGAGACTGAGTGTGAACGAATGTGGCCTTTGTTGTCTTTTCCTAGCACTACCTCACATGCATGCGGGGGGAAGGGGGTGCCATTTTCAAGTGTGGCAGGATGGTGATGGGAATGGAAGAAGGTAGCAAGTATGGATATGTACATGTGTACATATGTATATGTCTGTGTATGTATATGTATGTATACGTTGAAATGTTTAGGTACGTATATGTGCATGTGTGGGCATTTATGTATGTACATGTGTATGTGGGTGGGTTGGGCCATTCTTTCATCTGTTTCCTTGCGCTACCTCTCTAACACAGGAGACAGCGAAAAGTATGATAAATAAAACATAAATGCTATTTTCAATCTTGAGTAGTGTGTTCTTGAATCATTCCACTTTTCCTCTAATGTGTAAACATCGAGAAGTTTTGTCCAACTGGTCCTGCCAATTTCTTGTCTAATGTTTTCAAAATTTGTTAGCTTGTAATCTGGGATCAAGGGTTTGTTGTCATTTATTTCACAATCTAAATTTATCTAATCTAATCAAACTGTGACCTCTGTTTGACAAACTCTCACCTACTTTGCAAGGGTTGATTAAGTTTGTGTCACTGATTAGGACATGATCAAAAATGATCTCCCCGAGTCTGACTTTTCCCTTCCGCAGGACAAGGAAGGTCTCATGTCAAACAGCAGTAAACTGTCAGCTGTGGGATCTACTAACACCACGATCAACATATTCCATAACATAGACAATGCTATGCTCTCCTGGTATGATATCCATCTGTAGGACATATAGCCCTATGCATTCGACGCTCCCCAGGCCATTCCCTGGCAGATACCATGCAAATACCAAGCAAATGCTTAACATAGTATAGCAAGGGATCATCCAGCCACTAAGTGATGAGATATCTGAGTGTGTAATCTCATGGTGGTCGCAACAAAAGCAAAAGGGAGGCCTCCACATCACCATGGATATCACCAGGCTGAAAAAGCAAGCTTTGCAGCCTGCCCACCCTTCCTCAACACCACACAATGCCATCATGGAGGTCATCCCTGACTCCAAATATTTCATCACAATGGACATGATACTGGGATACTGGCAGCTTCCGCTAGCAGAGGAGCGCAGGTGCCTTTATCACACCATGGGGATGTTACAAGTTTCTATGTGACCTTATGGTGAATTTTGCTTACATGGTGACATAACACTGGAAGGTGTCAACAACCATGCCAAGTTCATGGACAATGCACTCATCTGGGACTCACCCTACACAGTCCACCTTCAGCATGTCCAGGAGATCCTTCACCAGTATCATAAACACTGCACAAACATTCTCACCTTCCACATATTCTTCAATGCTGCCTGAACCTTTGCCCCTTCCCCCATCCTGTGACTCACTTCCACTTCCATGGTTCTATTCGATGCTGAATCCACTCCTAGATATCTAAAACACTTCACATCCTCCAGTTTTTCTCTATTCAAACTTACTCCCAACTAACTTGTTCCTCAACCCTACTGAACCTAATAACCTTGCTCTTACTCACATTTACTCTCAACTTTCACCTTTCACATGCTTTACCAAACTTCTGCAGTTTCTCACCCAAATCAGCCACCAGCGCTGTATCATCAGTGAACAACATCTGACTCACTTCCCAAGCCCTCTCATCCACAACAGACTGCATACTTGCTCCTCTCTCCAAAACTCTTGCATTCACCTCCCTAACCACTCCATCCATAAACAAATTAAACAACCATGGACACATCACACACCCCTGCTGCGAACCAATATTCACTGGGAACCAATCATTTTCCTCTCTTCCTACTCGTACACATGCTTTACATCCTTGATAAATATTTTTCACTACTTCTAACAACTTACCTCCCATGTCATATACTCTTAAAACCTTCCACAAAGCATCTCAATCAACCCTATCATATGCCCTCTCCAGATCCATATATGCTACATACAAATCCATCTGTTTTTCTAAGTATTTCTCACATACATTCTTCAAAGCAAACACCTGATCCACACATCCTCTACCACTTCTGAAACCACACTGCTCTTCCCCAATCTGTTGCTCTGCACATGCCTTTACCCTCTCAATCGATACACTCTCATATAATTTCCCAGGAATACTCAACAAAGTTATGCCTCTGTAATTTGAACCTGGCCAATTCATTGACAAGTCACCACCCCAGAGTCACTCATGATGGCTTCATCTCTAAAACAATTAAGTTCCACAGCAGAGTTCCCAAGGAACAGTTCTTTCTTCAACAATTTTCAAGCCATGGTGATACCACACATCTCTGTCACAGACCCATCTTTGCACAGAACCACTCTCCTTCCTCTCTACCTAGTCGCACACATGCCTAATTCTCAACAAAAACTCCTAACTGATTCTAATAGTGCTCTTTCTACACCATACTTTTGTAACACTTTTCACAAAGCTTTTTGGTCATCCCTATCACGTACTCCCCCCAGATCCATATATGCTACAATAAATCCTTCTGCTTCTCTTATTATTTCTTTCACACTCACTTGAAAGCAAACACTTGATCCACACATCCTCTTTTACTTCTGAAACATCATTGTTCTGCCTCAGTCTCTGCATACCATCACCCTGTCCATCACCTCTCTCCCATAAAACTTACCAGGTACACTTAACAAGGTTATATCTCAGTTTCAAACATCAACCTTCGTCCCCTTTGCCTCTATACAATGGCACTACAAAGGTACTCTGCCAATTTTCAGGCATCACAGCAAGATCAGTGCATATGTACACAAAAATACCAACTAACCAATCAACAGCAAAGTTACCCCTTTCTTAAGAAATTTATCTGCATACCATCCATTCTAGCCATTTTGCCACATTTCATCTTAAGGAAGGCTTTCACCCTCTCTTTTTAAACCATTTGCCATGATCATCTCACTTTGCATACCTCCCTGACTTAAATGCCTTATACCTGCCACCCCACCCTATCATCAAACACGTTCAACAATCCTTCAACTTATTTATTCAATAGCCCCTTCAGCTCATATCTGCCTATTACCACTTCCTTACTTGCCCTGCTCACTAACGTTCTCAATTATTCCCTTGTTTTTCTCACATTAAAAACCTCCTTCCAAAACATTTTCTTATTCTCTCTAAAGTTTGCTGATACTTGCTCATCTCAACTCTCATTTGTCCTCTTTTTCAGCCCCAGCACCTTCCTCTTTACCCCCTGCGGCTCGCTCTTAAACATTTTATCACTCGCACTCCTTCCCTGTAAGTAATACCCATAAACCTCTCTTTTCTCATTTACCAGCAACTAAACTTTGTCACCCACCACTCACTATCCTTTTTCACATGCCTAAGACACTTTTCCAAACTCACTTTCACCACCCTCTTCTCACCCATATCATTTCCTCTTTTCCTTAAGCCTCTATAAAGTTTCAGCCTCTTCTCAATCAAGCAATGATCAGACATTTGACCACCTGACAAAGAGTGTCTCTTTTCACTCCTATCAATAAGTGCATTCCAGTATCTCCAACTAACCATCTTTCATACTTCGTGTACATTTATGTACATTCCTCATATCAAACCAGATATTCCCAATCACCAGAATGTATGAAAGAAATAGAGAAACTGAAGGCTATGTACATGTTATTTATGGATTTGGAAAAAGCATATGATAGGGTTGACTGAGATGCTTTATGTAAGGAGTTATGAATATATGGTAAGGGAAGGAAGCTGTTTGAAGCAGAAGAGTTTTATATCTAGAGTGAAAGATATGTGTATGAATAGGTAAAGGAGGGAAAGGGTTCTACAGCTGGGATGTGTGTTGTCGCCATGGATATTCAATATGTTCATGGATAGGGTGGAAAGGGATGTAAGTGCAAGGGTCTTAGAGAGAGGGGCAGGTATGCTGTCAGTTAGGGTTGGGAGACCTGAGAGATGAATCAGTTGTTGCTACCTGATGACAGCCTACCTAATGAACCTAAAGGGAGCATGGAACAGGCAAACATATCTTATGAGTCATTCCCATAAGAAAGGCAGTAAAGTTGACCAAGTTAACCTTTTAACACCACACAAATATTTACATGAGCCAAGTAATGCCTCTAGATGGATATTTACACAGAGAGTTCCGATGTCAATTTCAAGGCCAGACACCAAGCCTGGATAGAGGTTGTGGTGGTAGTGCATGATAATTTTCCCTATAGTGAGTCATTCTTCAGCCAAGTTAATGAAAGCACATTTTTATGAGTCTTCTGATAAGGATTTTAGCTATATTTAGAGGGCTAGGAAGAAGGAAATCCTGAATTAAATGATGATGATGATCTGTTTATAAAGTGAGTGGTGAGTGATACTATGGACAAAATTGAGCAAGATGAGAAAGGTTTTTCTTGTAAATGTGGAGGCAGTGATGCCAGCATCTGTCCAAATGGTGGTATTAGTAATTTTACAACTTAATAGTTTTACTGTTATGAAAAGATGATCAATAAATCTCATTAATCATGAGAGGAAATGATTTAGGATGTAAGTTAAAGCAATAATAACTGCTGCCTAATATTTTGTGGTTAAAACAACCAGAAAAAGTGCATTGGCAAATCATTGGATACTCAGGCCCTACTCTTGCACTTTCTATTGGACTGGGTTGAAGTATCTACAAAACCTCAACACAGTATCACACTAAAAGTAAAGGATGAAAAACACTTATGAGGTTATTTCTTTTTTCACTGCTATGTGAATATCCTTGATATTGTAAGGTGAATTACATTTAATAACCAAACTGAAAAATTTCTATTTTAAGGGTTGGAAAGGACGTTGAAAAGATGACCTGCTTTTACTTACAGGAAAGATGGCATGGCTAACTGATATCATGGGTTGTAGAGATCACTGATGATCTAATTTTCTGATTCATTAAGAGGATGTTAATAGGTAGGTTTGAACATACACAATGCACCTATCTTTCTCTCTTTCATTTCTTGATCTTCACTCCATTTCTGTTCCTGTCTCTCTCTTCCCACTGTAAACTTTGAAATTCAAAGCAATTTAGGATGAGGGGATGGAATGAGTTGGGCATGAGAGAATAAAAGATTTTACCTTTCATCTTTACAGCCTTCTTTACTCTGTACGTGCCAGAAGCAGAGGGAACAAGAGGAAAGGGAAACTGAGAAGGAGATGGAAGGATGGAGTGCAAGAGGCATTAAGGTATCAGAGCTTAAACAGGCAGGATGGTGAGAGGCATGCATAGAATAGAGAGAACTGGAGCAATCTGGTGATCTGGTGAAAATCTGGTGAAATTCAAAGCAATTTAGGATGAGGGGATGGAATGAGTTGGGCATGAGAGAATGAAAAATTTTACCTTTCATCTTTACAACCTTCTTTACTCTGTATGTGCCAGAAGCAGAGGGAACAAGAGGAAAGGGAAACTGAGAAGGAGATGGAAGGATGGAGTGCAAGAGGCATTAAGGTATCAGAGCTTAAACAGGCAGGATGGTGAGAGGCATGCATACAATAGAGAGAACTGGAGCAATCTGGTGTACAATGGTGTACAATTTGCTGTCAAGAGGTTGAAGGCCTAAGAAGTGGCTTGTGGGGCTTAGCTGTAGCTAGGACTCTGGTTTTAGGACATTAAACATGACAGTCATGTGTTGATATAAACAAATGAGACTGTTCTTCATCTATTGCTGTAGCTGCTAACATGGGAAACTGAGTAAATATGAAAAAGTAACTGCCCCATTACCAGAGGTTCAAAGAAGTAGAGAGACCTCACGAATTTCTCCTTTGTTTTGTTGGCCCTTTATCATATTTCATTTGAGGCCTATTCTCAATAACGACATTTGTCTAGGAATGGTAACTGCCATAAAAAAAGTATGATCGAATTGGCAGAGCTTAACTGTAAAGTTTCCACAAAATGTGCCACTTACATAAAACAATAAAAGTGAATTCCAATAGCCAGTGAAAAAAAATGAATAATATGTAATATAACCGGTGATTAAGGAATAAAACAAAACAGTAAAACAGTACCTATGATGTAACCCTATGAAGTCATTATTGATTCTCCACAGACTGATACAGACTCTGAAAATCATAAAGATTAATTCAAATAAAGGAAAGGAACAATGGGTTTTCTTTTGCTTGAGTTTAAAATGAACTTGTTGACTTGAAGGGATGATTTATTGAAAAGCCATTGCTGGTTTGTTCCAAAACTAAGAGGCAGTTGCACTCTCTCTCAAAATCACAGGAATTTCAGGTATTTAGGGATCATTTCAAACCTTTTAACTTTCTACATTCCATATAGCCAGATGACTGGGTTTTGTATGTCAATACCTTAGTTTTGGACAAGAGAAAAATTCAAATTTTATACAACATCAATATAGCTTTCTAGAGGGGCAAAGCTTTTTAATGAATTTCTGCATGATCTGATGTTCTGGTGGGCAGATAATAACTGACTGTTAATCATGTGTGTACTACTAAGGAAAGTCTGTGGTACATATAAAGGAGAAAAGAAGTACAACATGAGGCCTTGCCAGCATATGCTCCAAGGCCAGTCTAGACCATATTCTTTTCAATATTTGGACAATGCTGGAACCAAGCTAGATAAAGTGCAAAGAATATATTTCTTTGTACAAACTTTATGTCTCGACTTACAGTATGCAGAAAATCAAAATGCATACAGAAATTAGACATTCATTTCAAATAAGAAAGTTATGCCAGTGGCCGTGACTGACAAAAATAAATCTGAGGACTTCAGGTTTACTGAATATGTGAAATCAAATTGGCACATTAACAGCTTTTTATATATAAAAATTCACAGACAAAACTCAGTAAGCTATTATAAAAACTAATAAGACATTCCATCATGTCTATACTAGAATGGTGTTCCAAAAATTCTTCATTCTATGTACCTGTAGCTATACATATACATATATATATATACATTTATGAATTTACACCATATCAACATTAATGACAATGGCATGGCCCCATGAATGCATAAATCATAAAATCTACTGTTGTTCTTCACTTATTCTTCAACAGTGTAGGCACAATGAGCACCAGGACTGTTTATCTGTAATCAAAAAGTTGCAAAAATAATATCCAAAGAAAAATAGAACTGCTTTCACTAACTATGATTTCAGAGTTAAGCATGTCATGTTATGACAGATATGTACAACTTGAATGTAATATACAAGACAGACAATGGGCTAGCTGAGAACAGTTAGCAACCTTATAAGATATAAATTTGATACCTTAGTGAAAAATGACTAGAGGTATAATACAGTGGGAGTCTGATTATCTGACCTTGTTGGGACTTGTGGCAAGTTTGTTAACTGAAAAACTCAGATATCTAGATATCTTTTAGTAACACTATCAAAGGAATAATAAGAAATTGAAACTGAAAAACTTATCATGCAATACTGTAATGTAAATATACACACCAAAAAGATAATGAAGCTCCCCTTACAGTCTTGCAACACAGGTTTAAGTAAAATGGAGCTTTCACCAAAGTTGTCTTACCTAAATCAAACACACAGAACAGTCTATCCCTAAGTAAAGTGGAGCCTCCATCAAAGCTATCTTAACTATATCAAACTCATGGCATGTCTAACCCTTAGCTCTTGTTTCTTTTTGAGTTTTATAATAATAATCTTTTGTGGAATAATAACATAATACACTTCCACATCTTTGTAGCACTGAAAAACTTGTTGATGTGTTTGCACTGTTTTTAGCTAAAATTATGAGAGGACTTTCTTTCCTGATAAAGTCCAATGTGAATGAGAGCTGCCACCAAGAGCCACAGTACGGGATTCCTACAATGTAAACAAAAGTGACTACAGATAGTTATAATTTTCAGTAAAGCTGGTCCCAGTTACCACACTATTGGGCCCATAGTATGGATCCTACCACAGGGCAGTGAAGTGGTAGCCATCAAAACCTGCTTGCATAAGACTGTGTAAATTTTATTTAGGGATCCAAAAGTCAGATAACCAGATCTTTGACAGATTTATAAGTAGTTATTAAAGTTAGATAATCCTTGCAGACTGTAGGTTTAACTGGATATATAGTTGTTGGATAATCACACTTTCTCTGAAAAATAAAAAAGTTTATATCAACAATGAA
The DNA here is from genome assembly GCF_036320965.1 of Panulirus ornatus. Lineage (NCBI taxonomy): Eukaryota > Metazoa > Arthropoda > Malacostraca > Decapoda > Palinuridae > Panulirus > Panulirus ornatus. The sequence continues at coordinate 10,960,306 of NC_092249.1, forward strand.
AGACATAATAATGATAAACAAATATAATCTATAGATGTAAAGGGCATAAGAAAATGACATATATGTAATTGAAAAGATTAAGACATGATTCCTGAAATGGCAATGACAAATAGGAAGGATGTATATTAAAGGATGATGAGCATGTGTATGAGTGAGATGAATGGTAGGAGGAAAGAAGTAAACCAAGGATAGAGGTAGAAAGACAGAATAAGGAATATACAAGTGAGAGTAACGTTAATTTAGAGGAATATTTGGAGCTGTGCAAGGACACTGGTGCACAGAAGAAATTCTGTGAGGAGCATCCTTCTGGATGGTAAGAGACAGCACACAGGTTATCCCTTGTCAGAAATGCTTGGGATCAGAAGCATTTCAGATTGTTTTTGGATTTGGAAAAGCATATGATAAGGGTTGACTGAGATGCTTTATGTAAGGATTATGAATATATGGTAAGGGAAGGAAGCTGTTTGAAGCAGAAGAGTTTTATATCTAGAGTGAAAGATATGTGTATGAATAAGTAAAGGAGGGAAAGGGTTCTGCAGCTGGGATGTGTGTTGTCGCCATGGATATTCAATATGTTCATGGATAGGGTGGAAAGGGATGTAAGTGCAAGGGTCTTAGAGAGAGGGGCAGGTATGCTGTCAGTTAGGGTTGGGAGACCTGAGAGATGAATCAGTTGTTGCTACCTGATGACAGCCTACCTAATGAACCTAAAGGGAGCATGGAACAGGCAAACATATCTTATGAGTCATTCCCATAAGAAAGGCAGTAAAGTTGACCAAGTTAACCTTTTAACACCACACAAATATTTACATGAGCCAAGTAATGCCTCTAGATGGATATTTACACAGAGAGTTCCGATGTCAATTTCAAGGCCAGACACCAAGCCTGGATAGAGGTTGTGGTGGTAGTGCATGATAATTTTCCCTATAGTGAGTCATTCTTCAGCCAAGTTAATGAAAGCACATTTTTATGAGTCTTCTGATAAGGATTTTAGCTATATTTAGAGGGCTAGGAAGAAGGAAATCCTGAATTAAATGATGATGATGATCTGTTTATAAAGTGAGTGGTGAGTGATACTATGGACAAAATTGAGCAAGATGAGAAAGGTTTTTCTTGTAAATGTGGAGGCAGTGATGCCAGCATCTGTCCAAATGGTGGTATTAGTAATTTTACAACTTAATAGTTTTACTGTTATGAAAAGATGATCAATAAATCTCATTAATCATGAGAGGAAATGATTTAGGATGTAAGTTAAAGCAATAATAACTGCTGCCTAATATTTTGTGGTTAAAACAACCAGAAAAAGTGCATTGGCAAATCATTGGATACTCAGGCCCTACTCTTGCACTTTCTATTGGACTGGGTTGAAGTATCTACAAAACCTCAACACAGTATCACACTAAAAGTAAAGGATGAAAAACACTTATGAGGTTATTTCTTTTTTCACTGCTATGTGAATATCCTTGATATTGTAAGGTGAATTACATTTAATAACCAAACTGAAAAATTTCTATTTTAAGGGTTGGAAAGGACGTTGAAAAGATGACCTGCTTTTACTTACAGGAAAGATGGCATGGCTAACTGATATCATGGGTTGTAGAGATCACTGATGATCTAATTTTCTGATTCATTAAGAGGATGTTAATAGGTAGGTCTGAACATACACAATGCACCTATCTTTCTCTCTTTCATTTCTTGATCTTCACTCCATTTCTGTTCCTGTCTCTCTCTTCCCACTGTAAACTTTGAAATTCAAAGCAATTTAGGATGAGGGGATGGAATGAGTTGGGCATGAGAGAATGAAAAATTTTACCTTTCATCTTTACAGCCTTCTTTACTCTGTACGTGCCAGAAGCAGAGGGAACAAGAGAAGTGGGAGACCAAATTGGAGGTGGAAAGATGGAGTGAAAAAGATTTTGCGTGATCGGGGCCTGAACATCCAGGAGGGTGAAAGGTGTGCAAGGAATAGAGTGAATTGGAACGATGTGGTATACTGGGGTCGATGTGCTGTCAATGGATTGAACCAGGGCATGTGAAGCATCTGGGGTCAACAATGGAAAGTTCTGTGGGGCCTGGATATGGAGAGGGAGCTGTGGTTTCGGTGCATTATTACATGACAGCTAGAGACTGAGTGTGAACAAATGCAGCCTTTGTTGTCTTTTCCTAGCACTACCTCGCACCCATGAGGGGGTTGTTATTTCATGTGTGGCAGGGTGGCGATGGGAATGAATAAAGACAGACAGTATGAATTATGTACATGTGTGTATGTGTATATGTGCATATGTCTGTGTGTGTATATATATGTATACGTTGAGATGTATAGGTATGTATATTTGCATGGGTGGACGTGTATGTATATACATGTATATGTGAGTGGGTTGGGCCATTCTTTCGTCTGTTTCCTTGCGCTACCTCGCCTACCCAGGAGACAGCGACAAAGCAAAATAAATAGATAAATAAATACATATTGAGACATGGGGAAAGCAAGATGGTATGGAAACAAATGGGTTAGAGCTGAGACATACCTCAACGTTTTGAACCATTCAACGGTCTTCCTCAAGAGATACTTTTTCCAGCATTCGGCAGGACTGTGTTCATTCGCAGCGATGTTCATTGCCTGACGTGACCAGCAGATGAACCTAGATCCTGAGATAATGTTGGGCTTAATCCCTTCCTCTAGGTAAGCTTTCACACTATCACTAAATGGATTGTCACTTGCCTGTAGTTGCCTTGGCATTGACCATTTTGTGATAAAGTGAAAGCTTACCTAGAGGTAGGGATTAAGAACATTAACACAAGGTCTGAGTTCATCTGCTCGTCATGTCAGGCAGTGAAGATTGATGTGAACAGGTGGTGACCATCACTCACTGGAGAATATGGTTCTGCTGAATGCTGGAATCAGTATCTCCTGAGGAAGACAGGTGAAAGGTCGAAATGCTGAGGTATGTTTCAGCTCTAACCCATTTGTTTCCAAACCATCCTGTTTTCCATATTTGTCATGATGGATAATATATAATGAAATATCTTGGGATGGGATCCAAGTCTAGACACAAAATCTATCTATGTTTCATATACAACTTTTACACTTAGCCTGAAGGTAATGTACACAATATTTTTACTAATTTTGTGCATGGAATAAAGTTTTTGTAACACTGAACCATCAGAAAGATAAGGTGTCACAACCTCAGCCATTAATGTGAACAATCCGTGGTTGTTTGGCATCACCTTCATTCCTGACTCTGAATTCATATGCTACTTATATGCAATCATTTTCTTACACTTATTCACATAGAGCAGAGAATAAGCAAAAAACAGTGAGTAATGCATGTAGGTCTGGCAGTGACGATGGTTTGTACCAAACTGGCACCAACAGAGTGTCAGAGCCCAGCATGGGCAAGTGAGGTCAGGTGTGGAATTTTCCATTTGTATGTCATGTTGCCGATCAAAAAGTTTTGGATTATGGAGCATTTGGGATTTTGGATTTTCAGATTAGGGATGCTCTTCCTGTAAAGAGTATTAATAGCCTGGAAGGACTACCCTTCTGGATATTAAGAGACAGCATAATGGATAGAGATAGACTAGAAGGACCACCCTTCTGGAGAGTAAGAGACAACATAATGGACATAAATAAATTGGAAGGACTGCCCTTCTGGATAGTAATAGACAGTGTAAAGGAAAGAGACAGACCAGAAAGACAACCCTTCGGATAGTGTGAGACACCATACTGGAAAAAGAATGACTGGAGTGGACAAAGAGATTTCACAATATTTAGCCTTAAGATACATGCTGTACATGCTTACCTATAGTATATTCATCCCACATCTAGAAAGCCATTTAACCACTGGTTCTTACAATTCACCTCTCTCAGTAACAATTTAAACATAAGATAAACCAGTGGTAAATATAATCATTCACTATATCAAAAAGATTATATAGAAAGGAAAAAATAAAGGGCAGAAGTGGTTTAAAAGTGCCTCTGGAAAATCTGTGCCCCAGTGAATCTTGTTACTGCTAGTCTTCATGCTACTATTTAGAAAGAAAAGTTATTTGTCTAAATTGATTTTCATTTTATCATAGAAAGGAAAAAAAGTAAGGGCAGAAGTGGTCTAAATGTATCACACTAGAATAAATCTGTCCCCAATGAATCTTGATACTGCTAGCCTTCACATTACTAATTAGAACAATAAATCATCTGTCTAAATGAATTTTCATTTCAATAAACTAATGGGGAGATTAGTCATCATGACACAAGCTCTATGCAATAGTTAATACTTTCTGATTAGACTAGTATATAACCTTCACTGACTTTCTTCGAATAGGTCACCATCACCACCACACCACAAAAAAAATCCTTTCGTAACAAATTATGTTTTATGTAATATCAATTTTAAAGTAAGTCTAAGAGTATATCCCATTACTGACCATAGCCAACAAGCCTACTCTGAATGGACCTCCTCTGCCACCCGAATTGTATAGTCATGTTTAAAGTAATATCCTCTTCTGAGGTCAGATGTTTTATGTTTGTTGGATTAGTTCAGAGTATCATGTGTTTTGTCAGTGTTATATTACTTGGTTCTGGGGAGATATATAAGTAGAGGTTACTGAAGTGTAAGGCAGGGGCAAGCTTTCTATTTCTACTTGGTGGTGGGTGGTTTGTTATAGAGTGGTTTGGGTGGGAAGGGTCTAGTACTGTTGCATAGAACTGAGTGCTGAGCATGTTGAAGTGGGACTGTAATGGGGGGAGCTTTATTTCACTATGAAGGCATTGAGTGTTTGTGGTTGTTAGGCAGTCAATGACTATTCTGAGTGTTCCATTTTATGTGGTTTGCATCTTCATTATAATTGCAATTAAGTAGTGAGTACTCACTGTCTTTGTTAAGGCAGTTGCATCAACGGCATGAAGGGTCTTGGAATATGTTGAAATGTGTTAGTAGTTTTGATGCACGAGACCGGGTTATAGTGATGGGTGATTTGAATGCAAAGGTGAGTAATGTGGCAGTTGAGGGAATGATTGGTATACATGGGGTGTTCAGTGTTGTAAATGGAAATGGTGAAGAGCTTGTAGATTTATGTGCTGAAAAAGGACTGGTGATTGGGAATACCTGGTTTAAAAAGAGAGATATACATAAGTATACGTATGTAAGTAGGAGAGATGGCCAGAGAGCGTTACTGGATTACGTGTTAATTGATAGGCACACGAAAGAGAGACTTTTGGATGTTACTGAGCTGAGGGGTGCAACTGGAGGGATGTCTGATCATTATCTTGTGGAGGCGAAGGTGAAGATTTGTAGAGGTTTTCAGAAAAGAAGAGAGAATGTTGGGGTGAGGAGAGTGGTGAGAGTAAGTGAGCTTGGGAGGGAGACTTGTGTGAGGAAGTACCAGAGAGACTGAGTACAGAATGGAAAAAGGTGAGAACAAAGGAGGTAAGGGGAGTGGGGGAGGAATGGGATGTATTTAGGGAAGCAGTGATGGCTTGCGCAAAAGATGCTTGTGGCATGAGAAGCAGGGGAGGTGGGCAGATTAGAAAGGGTAGTGAGTGGTGGGATGAAGAAGTAAGATTATTAGTGAAAGAGAAGAGAGAGGCATTTGGACGATTTTTGCAAGGAAATAATGCAAATGAGTGGGAGATGTATAAAAGAAAGAGGCAGGAGGTCAAGAGAATGGTGCAAGAGGTGAAAAAGAGGGCAAATGAGAGATGGGGTGAGAGAGTATCATTAAATTTTAGGGAGAATAAAAAGATGTTATGGAAGGAGGTAAATAAAGTGCGTAAGACAAGAGAACAAATGGGAACTTCAGTGAAGGGGGCTAATGGGGAGGTGATAACAAGTAGTGGTGATGTGAGAAGGAGATGGAGTGAGTATTTTGAAGGTTTGTTGAATGTGTTTGATGATAGAGTGGCAGATATAGGGTGTTTTGGTCGAGGTGGTGTGCAAAGTCAGAAGGTTAGGGAAAATGAGTTGGTAAACAGGGAAGAGGTAGTAAAAGCTTTGCGAAAGATGAAAGCCGGCAAGGCAGCGGGTTTGGATGGTATTGCAGTGGAATTTATCAAAAAAGGGGGTGATTGTATTGTTGATTGGTTGGTAAGGTTATTTAATGTATGTATGATTCATGGTGAGGTGCTTGAGGATTGGCGGAATGCATGCATAGTGCCATTGTACAAAGGCAAAGGGGACAAAGGTGAGTGCCCAAATTACAGAGGTATAAGTTTGTTGAGTATTCCTGGGAAATTATATGGGAGGGTATTGATTGAGAGGGTGAAGGCATGTACAGAGCATCAGATTAGGGAAGAGCAGTGTGGTTTCAGAGGTGGTAGAGGATGTGTGGATCAGGTGTTTGCTTTTAAGCAATGTATGTGAGAAATACTTAGAAAAGCAAATGGATTTGTATGTAGCATTTATGGATCTGGAGAATGCATATGATAGAGTTGATAGAGATGCTCTCTGAAAGGTATTAAGAATATATGGTGTGGGAGGCAAGTTGTTAGAAGCAGTGGAAAGTTTTTATCGAGGATGTAAGGCATGTGTACATGTAGGAAGAGAGGAAAGTGATTGGTTCTCAGTGAATGTAGGTTTGCGGCAGGGGTGTGTGATGTCTCCATGGTTGTTAAATTTGTTTATGGATGGGGTTGTTAGGGAGGTGAATGCAAGAGTTTTGGAAAGAGGCAAGTATGCAGTCTGTTGTGGATGAGAGAGCTTGGGAAGTGAGTCAGTTGTTGTTCACTGATGATACAGCGCTGGTGGTTGATTCATGTGAGAAACTGCAGAAGCTGGTGACTGAGTTTGGTAAAGTGTGTGAAAGAAGAAAGTTGAGAGTAAATGTGAATAAGAGCAAGGTTATTAGGTACAGTAGGGTTGAGGGTCAAGTCAATTGGGAGGTAAGTTTGAATGAAGAAAAACTGGAGGAAGTGAAGTGTTTTAGATATCTGGGAGTGGATTTGGCAGCGGATGGAACCATGGAAGTGGAAGTGAATCAAAGGGTGGATGAGGGGGTGAAAGTTCTGGGAGCATTGAAGAATGTGTGGAAGTTGAGAACATTATCTCGGAAAGCAAAAATAGGTATGTTTGAAGGAATAGTGGTTCCAACAATGTTATATGGTTGCAAGGCGAGGGCTATAGATAGAGTTGTGCGCAGGTGGGTGGATGTGCTGGAAATGAGATGTTTGAAGACATTACATGGTGTGAGGTGGTTTGTTCGAGTAAGTAATAATATGGTAAGAGAGATGTGTGGTAATAAAAAGAGTGTGGTTGAGAGAGCAGAAGAGGGTGTTTTGAAATGGTTTGGTCACATGGAGAGAATGAGTGAGGAAAGATTGACAAAGAGGATATATGTGTCAGAGGTGGAGGGAACAAGGAGAAGTGGGAGACCAAATTGGAGGTGGAAAGATGGAGTGAAAAAGATTTTGAGTGATCGGGGCCTGAACATCCAGGAGGGTGAAAGGTGTGCAAGGAATAGAGTGAATTGGAACGATGTGGTATACCGGGGTCGATGTGCTGTCAATGGATTGAACCAGGGCATGTGAAGCATCTGGGGTCAACAATGGAAAGTTCTGTGGGGCCTGGATATGGAAAGGGAGCTGTGGTTTCGGTGCATTATTACATGACAGCTAGAGACTGAGTGTGAACAAATGCAGCCTTTGTTGTCTTTTCCTAGCACTATGTGCATATGTCTGTGTGTGTATATATATGTATACGTTGAGATGTATAGGTATGTATATTTGCATGGGTGGACGTGTATGTATATACATGTATATGTGAGTGGGTTGGGCCATTCTTTCGTCTGTTTCCTTGCGCTACCTCGCCTACCCAGGAGACAGCGACAAAGCAAAATAAATAGATAAATAAATACATATTGAGACATGGGGAAAGCAAGATGGTATGGAAACAAATGGGTTAGAGCTGAGACATACCTCAACGTTTTGAACCATTCAACGGTCTTCCTCAAGAGATACTTTTTCCAGCATTCGGCAGGACTGTGTTCATTCGCAGCGATGTTCATTGCCTGACGTGACCAGCAGATGAACCTAGATCCTGAGATAATGTTGGGCTTAATCCCTTCCTCTAGGTAAGCTTTCACACTATCACTAAATGGATTGTCACTTGCCTGTAGTTGCCTTGGCATTGACCATTTTGTGATAAAGTGAAAGCTTACCTAGAGGTAGGGATTAAGAACATTAACACAAGGTCTGAGTTCATCTGCTCGTCATGTCAGGCAGTGAAGATTGATGTGAACAGGTGGTGACCATCACTCACTGGAGAATATGGTTCTGCTGAATGCTGGAATCAGTATCTCCTGAGGAAGACAGGTGAAAGGTCGAAATGCTGAGGTATGTTTCAGCTCTAACCCATTTGTTTCCAAACCATCCTGTTTTCCATATTTGTCATGATGGATAATATATAATGAAATATCTTGGGATGGGATCCAAGTCTAGACACAAAATCTATCTATGTTTCATATACAACTTTTACACTTAGCCTGAAGGTAATGTACACAATATTTTTACTAATTTTGTGCATGGAATAAAGTTTTTGTAACACTGAACCATCAGAAAGATAAGGTGTCACAACCTCAGCCATTAATGTGAACAATCCGTGGTTGTTTGGCATCACCTTCATTCCTGACTCTGAATTCATATGCTACTTATATGCAATCATTTTCTTACACTTATTCACATAGAGCAGAGAATAAGCAAAAAACAGTGAGTAATGCATGTAGGTCTGGCAGTGACGATGGTTTGTACCAAACTGGCACCAACAGAGTGTCAGAGCCCAGCATGGGCAAGTGAGGTCAGGTGTGGAATTTTCCATTTGTATGTCATGTTGCCGATCAAAAAGTTTTGGATTATGGAGCATTTGGGATTTTGGATTTTCAGATTAGGGATGCTCTTCCTGTAAAGAGTATTAATAGCCTGGAAGGACTACCCTTCTGGATATTAAGAGACAGCATAATGGATAGAGATAGACTAGAAGGACCACCCTTCTGGAGAGTAAGAGACAACATAATGGACATAAATAAATTGGAAGGACTGCCCTTCTGGATAGTAATAGACAGTGTAAAGGAAAGAGACAGACCAGAAAGACAACCCTTCGGATAGTGTGAGACACCATACTGGAAAAAGAATGACTGGAGTGGACAAAGAGATTTCACAATATTTAGCCTTAAGATACATGCTGTACATGCTTACCTATAGTATATTCATCCCACATCTAGAAAGCCATTTAACCACTGGTTCTTACAATTCACCTCTCTCAGTAACAATTTAAACATAAGATAAACCAGTGGTAAATATAATCATTCACTATATCAAAAAGATTATATAGAAAGGAAAAAATAAAGGGCAGAAGTGGTTTAAAAGTGCCTCTGGAAAATCTGTGCCCCAGTGAATCTTGTTACTGCTAGTCTTCATGCTACTATTTAGAAAGAAAAGTTATTTGTCTAAATTGATTTTCATTTTATCATAGAAAGGAAAAAAAGTAAGGGCAGAAGTGGTCTAAATGTATCACACTAGAATAAATCTGTCCCCAATGAATCTTGATACTGCTAGCCTTCACATTACTAATTAGAACAATAAATCATCTGTCTAAATGAATTTTCATTTCAATAAACTAATGGGGAGATTAGTCATCATGACACAAGCTCTATGCAATAGTTAATACTTTCTGATTAGACTAGTATATAACCTTCACTGACTTTCTTCGAATAGGTCACCATCACCACCACACCACAAAAAAAATCCTTTCGTAACAAATTATGTTTTATGTAATATCAATTTTAAAGTAAGTCTAAGAGTATATCCCATTACTGACCATAGCCAACAAGCCTACTCTGAATGGACCTCCTCTGCCACCCGAATTGTATAGTCATGTTTAAAGTAATATCCTCTTCTGAGGTCAGATGTTTTATGTTTGTTGGATTAGTTCAGAGTATCATGTGTTTTGTCAGTGTTATATTACTTGGTTCTGGGGAGATATATAAGTAGAGGTTACTGAAGTGTAAGGCAGGGGCAAGCTTTCTATTTCTACTTGGTGGTGGGTGGTTTGTTATAGAGTGGTTTGGGTGGGAAGGGTCTAGTACTGTTGCATAGAACTGAGTGCTGAGCATGTTGAAGTGGGACTGTAATGGGGGGAGCTTTATTTCACTATGAAGGCATTGAGTGTTTGTGGTTGTTAGGCAGTCAATGACTATTCTGAGTGTTCCATTTTATGTGGTTTGCATCTTCATTATAATTGCAATTAAGTAGTGAGTACTCACTGTCTTTGTTAAGGCAGTTGCATCAACGGCATGAAGGGTCTTGGAATATGTTGAAATGGTGTTTGTAGTTTTGTAGGAATGGATGATATCCAAAGCATAGATGGTAAAGTGTGACTTATGTTTCTCTGGGGAGTTTTGTTCCTGGTGGGAGCATGTCAGGCGGGGTGGAATTCAAAACTGAGCTGGGAGGGTAGTTCTTTACTGCTTAATTGGTTCAGTGTGTGTGTGTGTGTGTGTGTGTGTGTTTTGTCACTGTATCATTTGTTGGTGGTTAAGAGATCTGTGAAATACAGTACTGAAATATGAGGCAGGGCTAAGGTTCATAGTTCTACTTGGGGGCTGGTGGTTACTAATGGAATGGTTTGGGTGGGAGGGGATTAGGGCTGTTAAAAAAAACTGAGTACTGAGCATGTTAAAGGGGTTTTAAGTGAGAGGATCTTTGTTTCATTGTCTAGCTTTATAGTGTTTGTGCTGCTAGGCACCAAGTGACTGTTCTAAGTAAAGTGTTTGGTCAGGGTTGCTGTTCTGTGATATTTGCCTTTGAGAAAAAGGAATACTGGGTAGGTGAGGTGTAGTTTAGAGTGAAACAGATGAATTGTTTATAGCAATGGTGCTAGTTAGTGTTCAAAGGGTATTTGGTTTGTGTGTTGCTTTTGTGTAGATGTTATTATTTTGGGGAGTGAAAATAATGTGTGTTAAATGTGAAGTCTAGAGAGGTTAGATTTTTGTTCAGCGTGTGTGATTAACCATTCGCTGTGACTGGAAAATGTGAGCTCGATTAATGTCTGTCTGGTGTTTAAGAGAGGGACTGAAGACTTTTATGGAGATGCAAACATTCTGTTCCGGGTAAGCCATTGTTCCAGTTGCATAATGTAATGCTGCATTTTTGTTGCAGCTACTGCAGTGCCAGGGTGTTGTTATGTACTGTAAGATCATCTGCACGTGAAAGGACCTTTATATTTTGTTTTGCTGTTTCCCACATTAGTAATTCAATGCCAGGAACAGACAAAGACAAGGCCTTATTCACTTCCATCCAATCCCTAGCTGTCATGTATGCTGATATACACCTCTTCCGTAGTCCTGCTGTGGTCGTTGACAAAAGTTTAGTTAATGCTGACATCACCAGGTGGTTTGAGAGGGGGAGCTCTTGACGGTGATCAAAGTTTACACCGTCTCAGCTGTCCTCGTCACAGTCTTATGGGAAGAAAATATTCCCCTATCCAGGACCAAACCACAAAGGCCTTTCTGTGCTTTCCCCCAGCTGATTCATATGGCCTGGTTAAGTCCACTGACAGCACATCGCCCCCTATATCACTACATCACTACAATTTGCTATATCCTATGCACTTCTTTCACTCTTTAGTATGTTCAATCCCCAAGGACTAAAAACTTTATTCATTCCAACCTTCCATCACCAATTCAGGCTCCCCCTTCTCCTTGTCCCTTCCACTTCAGGCATATGTATCCTCTTTGTCAACCTTTTCTCACTCATTCTCTCCATATGTCTGAACCATTTCAGCACACTGTCTTCAGCTCTTTCAACCATGCTTTTCTTATTACCACACTTTTCTCTTACCCCATCATTGATTTCAATCAATCCTCCTCATACAACTTACTGTCTGCAAAAAATTTCCTTTGTAACTCATACAACCTCTTCCATACAGCCTCATCTATTACCCATACCTCACATTCTTACATCATTGGAACTACTAGAGTTTACCTTCAAACATGGCTATCTTTGCCCTCCAATGCCCTCTTTTTTCTACATATTCCTCAATGCTCCTAGAACCTAAACTCCTCACCCACCTCATTACTCACCTTAGCTTCTAAGTCATGTCCACTCTCAGGTATCTAAAAAACACCACCTTCAAGTTTTCTCCACTCAGAATCTGTCTCTTTGCCCTGCTAAACCTAATAAACTTGCTTTTATTCACATTCACTCTCAACTTTCTCCTTTCCCACACTTTCCCAAACTCAAGACACCAGATTCTGCAGTTTCTCACTCAAATGTACCACCAGCACTGTGTCATCAGCAAACTACAGCTGACTCATCTCCTAAGCACCCAGCCCCACCTCATCAGATGATATACTTGCCCCTCTCTCCAAGCCCTTGTAATCAACTCCCTCACCACCTCATCTATACACAAATGAAACACCCATGCTGACGTCACACACCCTTGCAAAAGACCCACCTCCACCAGGAACCACTCATCCTCCTCTTTACCTACTCACACACACACACACACCTTATTCTTTTGCTAAAACGTCCCTCACTGCTTTAAATAACTTTCCTCCTACATCATACATTTGTAACACATTCACAAGGCATTTCTATAAAATGCTTTCTCCAGATCCACAAGCGCCACATACAAATCCTTTTGTTCCTCTAGGTATTTGTCATCCACATTAATCTGAGCAAACACCTGATCAACACATCCTCTACCACTCTTGAAACCACACTATCCTTCCCCTTCCTGATGCTCCATCTGTGCCACCACCCTCTCAATCACCATTCTTCCATACAACATACCACGTACATTCAGTAAACTTGCTCCTCTGTAAAATGAACACTTATCTTTGTTCCCCCTTGCCTTTACACATTGGCACTACACAGGCATTCTGCCAATCCTGAGGCATCTCATCATGAGCCATACACACACTGAAAATCCAAACTAATCAATTAACAACACAGTTACCCCTTTCTTTTGAAATTTAGATGCAATATCAGCCATTTCAGCCACCTTGCCACACTTTATCTTATACAAGATTTTTACCACCTCTTTTCTTTTCACCAAACTACTTGCCACGACTCTTACTTGTCATAATTCTCCAACCAAATAATCCTATATCTGCCAACCTATCATTAAACACATTCAACAATCCTTCACAATACTTACTCCTTCTCATCTTCATCTCATCATAGCCCAATACCACTTCCCCATGTGCATCATTCACTGATGTTCCCATTTATTCTCTTGTTTTACAAAAACTTTTAACCTCCTTTCAATCATCTTTTTTTTTTTTTTTTTCTTTGTCGCTGTCTCCCGCGTTTGCGAGGTAGCGCAAGGAAACAGACGAAAGAAATGGCCCAACCCACCCCATACACATGTATATATATACGTCCACACACGCAAATATACATACATACACAGCTTTCCATGGTTTACCCCACATGCTTCACATGCCCTGATTCAATCCACTGACAGCACGTCAACCCCGGTATACCAAATCAATCCAATTCACTCTATTCCTTGCCCTCCTTTCACCCTCCTGCATGTTCAGGCCCCGATCACACAAAATCTTTTTCACTCCATCTTTCCACCTCCAATTTGGTCTCCCACTTCTCCTCGTTCCCTCCACCTCCGACACATATATCCTCTTGGTCAATCTTTCCTCACTCATTCTCTCTATGTGACCAAACCATTTCAAAACACCCTCTTCTGCTCTCTCAACCACGCTCTTTTTATTTCCAAACATCTCTCTTACCCTTACGTTCCTTACTCGATCAAACAACCTCATACCACACATTGTCCTCAAACATCTCATTTCCAGCACATCCATCCTCCTGCACACAACTCTATCCATAGCCCACGCCTCGCAACCATACAACATTGTTGGAACCACTATTCCTTCAAACATACCCATTTTTGCTTTCCGAGATAATGTTCTCGACTTCCACACATTCTTCAAGGCTCCCAGGATTTTCGCCCCCTCCCCCACCCTATGATTCACTTACGCTTCCATGGTTCCATCCGCTGCCAGATCCACCACCAGATATCTAAAACACTTTACTTCCTCCAGTTTTTCTCCATTCAAACTTACCTCCCAATTGACTTGACCCTCACCCCTACTGTACCTAATTACCTTGCTGTTATTCACATTTACTCTTAACTTTCTTCTTTCACACACTTTACCAAACTCAGTCACCAGCTTCTGCAGTTTCTCACATGAATCAGCCACCAGCGCTGTATCATCAGCGAACAACAACTGACTCACTTCCCAAGCTCTCTCATCCCCAACAGACTTCATACTTGCCCCTCTTTCTAAAACTCTTGCATTCACCTCCCTAACAACCTCATCCATAAACAAATTAAACAACCATGGAGACATCACACACCCCTGCCGCAAACCTACATTCACTGAGAACCAATCACTTTCCTCTCTTCCTACACGTACACATGCCTTACATCCTCGATAAAAACTTTTCACTGCTTCTAACAACTTGCCTCCCACACCATATATTCTTAATACCTTCCACAGAGCATCTCTATCAACTCTATCATATGCCTTCTCCAGATCCATAAATGCTACATACAAATCCATTTGCTTTTCTAAGTATTTCTCACATACATTCTTCAAAGCAAACACCTGATCCACACATCCTCTACCACTTCTGAAACCACACTGCTCTTCCCCAATCTGATGCTCTGTACATGCCTTCACCCTCTCAATCAATACCCTCTCATATAATTTACCAGGAATACTCAACAAACTTATACCTCTGTAATTTGAGCACTCACTCTTATCCCCTTTGCCTTTGTACAATGGCACTATGCACGCATTCCGCCAATCCTCAGGCACCTCACCATGAGTCATACATACATTAAATAACCTTACCAACCACTCAATAATACACTCACTCCCTTTTTTAATAAATTCCACTGCAATACCATCCAAACCCGCTGCCTTGCCGGCTTTCATCTTCCGCAAAGCTTTTACTACCTCTTCTCTGTTTACCAAATCATTTTCCCTAACCCTCTCACTTTGCACACCACCTCGACCAAAACACCCTATATCTGCCACTCTATCATCAAACACATTCAACAAACCTTCAAAATACTCACTCCATCTCCATCTCACATCACCACTACTTGTTATCACCTCCCCATTTGCACCCTTCACTGAAGTTCCCATTTGCTCCCTTGTCTTACACACTTTATTTACCTCCTTCCAGAACATCTTTTTATTCTCCCTAAAATTTAATGATACTCTCTCACCCCAACTCTCATTTGCCCTCTTTTTCACCTCTTGCACCTTTCTCTTGACCTCCTGTCTCTTTCTTTTATACATCTCCCACTCAATTGCATTTTTTCCCTGCAAAAATCGTCCAAATGCCTCTCTCTTCTCTTTCACTAATAATCTTACTTCTTCATCCCACCATTCACTACCCTTTCTAATCAACCCACCTCCCACTCTTCTCATGCCACAAGCATCTTTTGCGCAATCCATCACTGATTCCCTAAATACATCCCATTCCTCCCCCACTCCCCTTACTTCCATTGTTCTCACCTTTTTCCATTCTGTACTCAGTCTCTTCTGGTACTTCTTCACACAAGTCTCCTTCCCAAGCTCACTTACTCTCACCACCCTCTTCACCCCAACATTCACTCTTCTTTTCTGAAAACCCATACAAATCTTCACCTTAGCCTCCACAAGATAATGATCAGACATCCCTCCAGTTGCACCTCTCAGCACATTAACATCCAAAAGTCTCTCTTTCACGCGCCTGTCAATTAACACGTAATCCAATAATGCTCTCTGGCCATCTCTCCTACTTACATACATATACTTATGTATATCTCGCTTTTTAAACCAGGTATTCCCAATCATCAGTCCTTTTTCAGCACATAAATCTACAAGCTCTTCACCATTTCCATTTACAACACTGAACACCCCATGTATACCAATTATTCCCTCAACTATCACATTACTCACCTTTGCATTCAAATCACCCATCACTATAACCTGGTCTCGTGCATCAAAACCACTAACACACTCATTCAGCTGCTCCCAAAACACTTGCCTCTCATGATCTTTCTTCTTGTCCAGGTGCATATGCACCAATAATCACCCATCTCTCTCCATCAACTTTCAGTTTTACCCATATTAATCGAGAATTTACTTTCTTACATTCTATCACATACTCCCACAACTCCTGTTTCTGGAGTACTGCTACTCCTTCCCTTACTCTTGTCCTCTCACTAACCCCTGACTTTACTCCCAAGACCTTCCCAAACCACTCTTCCCCTTTACCCTTGAGCTTCGTTTCACTCAGAGCCAAAACATCCAGGTTCCTTTCCTCAAACATACTACCTATCTCTCCTTTTTTCACATCTTGGTTACATCCACTCACATTTAGACATTATTATAATTACTATTATTATACTTAGCTGCTGTCTCCTGCATTGACGAGGTAGTGCAAGGAAACAGACAAAAGAATGGCCCAACCCACCCACATACACATGTATATACATGAACGCCCACACACTCACATATACATACCTATACATTTCAACGTATACATACACATACATACACAAACATATACATATATACACATGTACATCTTCAGACTTGCTGCCTTCATCCATTAGTGTCGCCACCCAGCTAGGAAATAACAACGAAGGCCACATTCGTTCACACTCAGTCTCTAACTGTCATGTATAATGCACCGAAACCACAGCTCCCTTTCCACATCCAGGCGCCACAAAACTTTCCATGGTTTACCCCAAACACTTCACTTGCCCTGGTTCAATCAATTAACAGCACGTCGACCCTGGGATACCACATCGTTCCAATTCACTCTATTCCTTACCCGCCTTTCACCCTCTAGTACGTTCAGGCCCCGATTGCTCAAAATCTTTTTCACTCCATCCTTCTACCTCCAATTTGGTCTCCCACTTCTCATTCCCTCCACCTCTGACACATACATCCTCTTGGTCAATCTTTCCTCACTCATTCTTTCCATGTGTCCAAACCATTTCAATAATCTTCTCCTCTCTCAACCACTCTTTTTATTACCACACATCTCTCTTACCATTTCATTACTTACTCGATCAAACCACCTCACACCATATATTGTCCTCAAACATTTCTTTTCCAACACATCCACCCTCCTCCTCACAATCCTATCCATAGCCCATGCCTCGCAACCATATAACATTGTTGGAACCATTATTCCTGTAAACATATCCATTCTCGCCTTCCACACGTTCTTCAACGCTCCCAAAACTTTACCCCTCTCCCCCACCCTGTGACTCTCTTCTGCTTCCATGGTTCCATTCCCTGTTAACTCCACTCCTAGATATCTAAGACACTTCACTTCCTCCAGCTTTTCTTCATTCAAACTTACCTCCCAATTTACTTGTCCCTCAACCCTACTCAACCTAATTACCTTGCTCTTATTCACATTTACTCTCAGCTTTCCTCTTTCACACACTTTACCAAACTCAGTCACCAACTTCTGCAGTTTCTTACCTGAATCAGCCACCAGTGCTGTATCATTAGCGAACAACAACTGACTCACTTCCCAAGCCCTCTCATCCACAACAGACTGTATACTTGCCCCTCTCTCCAAAGCTCTTGCATTCACCTCCCAAACAACCCCATCCATAAGAAAAGTTAGCAATCATGGAGACATCACGCAGCCCTTCTGCAAGCTGACATTCACTAGGAACCAATCACTTTCCTCTCTTTCTACTCATACACATGCCTTACATCCATAATAAACACTTTTCACTGCTTCTAGCAACTTACCTCCCACACCATATACTCTTAATACCTTCCACAAAGCATCTCTATCAACCCTATCATATGCCTTCTCCAGATCCATAAATGCTACATACAAATCCATCTGCTTTTCCAAGTATTTCTCGCATACATTCTTCAAAGCAAACACCTGATCAACATATCCTCTACCACTTCTGAAACCACACTGCTCTTCCCCAATCTGATGCTCCATACATGCCTTTACCCTCTTAATAAATACCCTCCCATATAATTTCCCAGGAATACTCAACAAAACTATACCTCTGTAATTTGAACACTCACCTTTATCCCCTTTGCCTGTGTACAATGGCACTATGCATGCATTCTGCCAATCCTCAGGCACTTCACCATGAACCATACTATTTATTTATTTATTTTGCTTCGTCGCTGTCTCCCGCGTTTGCGAGGTAGCGCAAGGAAACAGAAGAAAGAAATGGCCCAACCCACCCCCATACACATGTATGTACATACACGTCCACACACACAAATATACATATCCATACATCTCAATGTACACATATATATATACACACACAGACAAATACATATATACACATGCACACAATTCACACTGTCTGCCTTTATTCATTCCCATCGCCACCTCGCCACACATGGAGTAACATCCCCCTCCCCCCTCATGTGTGCGAGGTAGCGCTAGGAAAAGACAACAAAGACCCCATTCGTTCACACTCAGTCTTTAGCTGTCATGCAATAATGCCCGAAACCACAGCTCTCTTTCCACATCCAGGCCCCACAGAACTTTCCATGGTTTACCCCACACGTTTCACATGCCCCGATTCAATCCACTGACAGCACGTCGACCCCGGTATACCACATCGATCCAATTCACTCTATTCTTTGCCCGACTTTCACCATCCTGCATGTTCAGGCCCTGATCACACAAAATCTTGTTCACTCCATCTTTCCACCTCCAATTTGGTCTCCCACTTCTCCTCGTTCCCTCCACCTCCGACACATATATCCTCTTAGTCAATGATTCCTCACTCATTCTCTCCATGTGCCCAAACCATTTCAAAACACCCTCTTCTGCTCTCTCAACCATGCTCTTTTTATTTACACACATCTCTCTTACCCTTACATTACTTACTCAATCAAACCACCTCACACCATATATTGTCCTCAAACATCTCATTTCCAGCACATCCACCCTCCTGCGCACAACTCTATCCATAGCCTACGCCTCGCAACCATACAACATTGTTGGAACCACTATTCCTTCAAACATACCCATTTTTGCTTTCCGAGATAATGTTCTCGACTTCCACACATTCTTCAAGGCTCCCAGGATTTTCGCCCCCTCCCCCACCCTATGATTCACTTCCGCTTCCATGGTTCCATCTGCTGCCAGATGCACTCCCAGATATCTAAAACACTTTACTTCCTCCAGTTTTTCTCCATTCAAACTTACCTCCCAATTGACTTGACCCTCAACCCTACTGTACCTAATAATCTTGCTCTTAGACACATTCACTCCTAACTTTCTTCTTTCACACACTTTACCAAACTCAGTCACCAGCTTCTGCAGTTTCTCATGTGAATCAGCCACCATCACTGTATCATCAGCAAACAACAACTGACTCACTTCCCAAGCCCTCTCATCCCCAACAGACTTCATACTTGCCTCTCTTTCCAAAACTCTTGCATTTACCTCCCTAACAACCTCATCCATAAACAAATTAAACAACCATGGAGACATCACACACCCATGCCGCAAACCTGCATTCATTGAGAACCAATCACTTTCCTCTCTTCCTACACGTACACATGCCTTACATCCTTGATAAAAACTTTTCACTGCTTCTAACAACTTGCCTTCCACACCATATATTCTTAATACCTTCCACAGAGCATCTCTATCAACTCTATCATATGCCTTCTTTCTCTCATACATTCTTCAAAGCAAACACCTGATCCACACATCCTCTACCACTTCTGAAACCACACTGCTCTTCCCCAATCTGATGCTCTGTACATGCCTTCACCCTCTCAATTAATAACATCCCATATAATTTACCAGGAATACTCAACAAACTTATACCTCTGTAATTTGAGCACTCACTCTTATCCCCTTTGCCTCTGTACAATGCCACTAAGTACGCATTCCACCAATCCTCAGGCACCTCACCATGAATCATACATACATTAAATAACCTTACCAACCAGTCAACAATACAGTCACCCCCTTTTTTAATAAATTCCACTGCAATACCATCCAAACCTGCTGCCTTGCCGGCTTTCATCTTCCGCAAAGCTTTTACTACCTCTTCTCTGTTTACCAAATCATTTTCCCTGACCCTCTCACTTTGCACACCACCTCGACCAAAACACCCTATATCTGCCACTCTATCATCAAACACATTCAACAAACCTTCAAAATACTCACTCCATCTCCTTCTCACATCACCACTACTTGTTATCACCTTCCCATTAGCCCCCTTCACTGAAGCTCCCATTTGCTCCCTTATCTTACGCACTTTCTTTACCTCCTTCCAAAACATCTTTTTACTCTCCCTAAAATCTAATGATATACATATATATATATATATATATATATATATATATATATATATATATATATATATATATATGTGCTGAAAAAGGACTGATGATTGGGAATACCTGGTTTAAAAAGAGAGATATACATAAGTATACTTATGTAAGTAGGAGAGATGGCCAGAGAGCGTTATTGGATTACGTGTTAATTGACAGGCGTGCGAAAGAGAGACTTTTGGATGTTAATGTGCTGAGAGGTGCAACTGGAGGGATGTCTGATCATTATCTTGTGGAGGCTAAGGTGAATATTTGTATGGGTTTTCAGAAAAGAAGAGTGAATGTTGGGGTGAAGAGGGTGGTGAGAGTAAGTGAGCTTGGAAAGGAGACCTGTGTGAGGAAGTACCAGGAGAGACTGAGTACAGAATGGAAAAAGGTGAGAACAATGGAAGTAAGGGGAGTGGGGGAGGAATGGGATGTATTTAGGGAATCAGTGATGGATTGCGCAAAAGATGCTTGTGGCACGAGAAGAGTGGGAGGTGGGTTGATTAGAAAGGGTAGTGAGTGGTGGGATGAAGAAGTAAGAGTATTAGTGAAAGAGAAGAGAGAGGCATTTGGACGATTTTTGCAAGGAAAAAATGCAATTGAGTGGGAGATGTATAAAAGAAAGAGACAGGAGGTCAAGAGAAAGGTGCAAGAGGTGAAAAAAAGGGCAAATGAGAGTTGGGGTGAGAGAGTATCATTAAATTTTAGGGAGAATAAAAAGATTTTCTGGAAGGAGGTAAATAAAGTGCGTAAGACAAGGGAGCAAATGGGAACTTCAGTGAAGGGCGCAAATGGGGAGGTGATAACAAGTAGTGGTGATGTGAGAAGGAGATGGAGTGAGTATTTTGAAGGTTTGTTGAATGTGTTTGATGATAGAGTGGCAGATATAGGGTGTTTTGGTCGAGGTGGTGTGCAAAGTGAGAGGGTTAGGGAAAATGATTTGGTAAACAGAGAAGAGGTAGTGAAAGCTTTGCAGAAGATGAAAGCCAGCAAGGCAGCAGGTTTGGATGGTATTGCAGTGGAGTTTATTAAAAAAGGGGGTGACTATTGTTGAATGGTTGGTAAGGTTATTTAATGTATGTATGACTCATGGTGAGGTGCCTGAGGATTGGCGGAATGCGTGCATAGTGCCATTGTACAAAGGCAAAGGGGATAAGAGTGAGTGCTCAAATTACAGAGGTATAAGTTTGTTGAGTATTCCTGGTAAATTATATGGGAGGGTATTGATTGAGAGGGTGAAGGCATGTACAGAGCATCAGATTGGGGAAGAGGAGTGTGGTTTCAGAAGTGGTAGAGGATGTGTGGATCAGGTGTTTGCTTTGAAGAATGTATGTGAGAAATACTTAGAAAAGCATATGGATTTGTATGTAGCATTTATGGATCTGGAGAAGGCATATGATAGAGTTGATAGAGATGCTCTGTGGAAGGTATTAAGAATATATGGTGTGGGAGGAGAGTTGTTAGAAGCAGTGAAAAGTTTTTATCGAGGATGTAAGGCATGTGTACGTGTAGGAAGAGAGGAAAGTGATTGGTTCTCAGTGAATGTAGGTTTGCGGCAGGGGTGTGTGATGTCTCCATGGTTGTTTAATTTGTTTATGGATGGGGTTGTTAGGGAGGTAAATGCAAGAGTTTTGGAAAGAGGGGCAAGTATGAAGTCTGTTGGGGATGAGAGAGCTTGGGAAGTGAGTCAGTTGTTGTTCGCTGATGATACAGCGCTGGTGGCTGATTCATGTGAGAAACTGCAGAAGCTGGTGACTGAGTTTGGTAAAGTGTGTGGAAGAAGAAAGTTAAGAGTAAATGTGAATAAGAGCAAGGTTATTAGGTACAGTAGGGTTGAGGGTCAAGTCAATTGGGAGGTGAGTTTGAATGGAGAAAAACTGGAGGAAGTGAAGTGTTTTAGATATCTGGGAGTGGATCTGGCAGCGGATTGAACCATGGAAGCGGAAGTGGATCATAGGGTGGGGGAGGGGGCGAAAATTCTGGGGGCCTTCAAGAATGTGTGGAAGTCGAGAACATTATCTCGGAAAGCAAAAATGGGTATGTTTGAAGGAATAGTGGTTCCAACAATGTTGTATGGTTGCGAGGCGTGGGCTATGGATAGAGTTGTGCGCAGGAGGATGGATGTGCTGGAAATGAGATGTTTGAGGACAATGTGTGGTGTGAGGTGGTTTGATCGAGTGAGTAACGTAAGGGTAAGAGAGATGTGTGGAAATAAAAAGAGCGCGGTTGAGAGAGCAGAAGAGGGTGTTTTGAAGTGGTTTGGGCACATGGAGAGAATGAGTGAGGAAAGATTGACCAAGAGGATATATGTGTCGGAGGTGGAGGGAACGAGGAGAAGAGGGAGACCAAATTGGAGGTGGAAAGATGGAGTGAAAAAGATTTTGTGTGATCGGGGCCTGAACATGCAGGAGGGTGAAAGGAGGGCAAGGAATAGAGTGAATTGGAGCGATGTGGTATACTGGGGTTGACGTGCTGTCAGTGGATTGAATCAAGGCATGTGAAGCGTCTGGGGTAAACCATGGAAAGCTGTGTAGGTATGTATATTTGCGTGGGTGGACGTATGTATATACATGTGTATGGGGGGGGTTGGGCCATTTCTTTCGTCTGTTTCCTTGCGCTACCTCGCAAACGCGGGAGACAGCGACAAAGTATAATAAAAAATATATATATATATATATATATATATATATATATATATATATATATATTTTTTTTTTTTTTGCTTTGTCGCTGTCTCCCGCGTTTGCGAGGTATATATATATATATATATATATATATATATATATATATATATATATATATATATATATATATATTTCTTTTATACATCTCCCATTCAATTGCATTTTTTCCCTGCAAAAATCGTCCAAATGCCTCTCTCTTCTCTTTCACTAATACTCTTACTTCTTCATCCCACCACTCACTACCCTTTCTAATCAACCCACCTCCCACTCTTCTCATGCCACAAGCATCTTTTGCGCAATCCATCACTGATTCCCTAAATACATCCCATTCCTCCCCCACTCCCCTTATTTCCATTGTTCTCACCTTTTTCCATTCTGTACTCAGTCTCTCCTGGTACTTCCTCACACAGGTCTCCTTCCCAAGCTCACTTACTCTCACCACCCTCTTCACCCCAACATTCACACTTTTTTTCTGAAAACCCATACAAATCTTCACCTTAGCCTCCACAAGATAATGATCAGACATCCCTCCAGTTGCACCTCTCAGCACATTAACATCCAAAAGTCTCTCTTTCGCACGCCTGTCAATTAACACGCAATCCAGTAACGCTCTCTGGCCATCTCTCCTACTTACATAAGTATACTTATGTATATCTCGATTTTTAAACCAGGTATTCCCAATCATCAGTCCTTTTTCAGCACATAAATCTACAAGCTCTTCACCATTTCCATTTACAACACTGAACACCCCATGTATACCAATTATTCCCTCAACTATCACATTACTCACCTTTGCATTCAAATCACCCATCACTATAACCTGGTCTCGTGCATCAAAACCACTAACACACTCATTCAGCTGCTCCCAAAACACTTGCCTCTCTTGATCTTTCTTCTCATGCCCAGGTGCATATGCACCAATAATCACCCACCTCTCTCTAGGAGGTCAAGAGAAAGGTGCAAGAGGTGAAAAAAAGGGCAAATGAGAGTTGGGGTGAGAGAGTATCATTAAATTTTAGGGAGAATAAAAAGATTTTCTGGAAGGAGGTAAATAAAGTGCGTAAGACAAGGGAGCAAATGGGAACTTCAGTGAAGGGCGCAAATGGGGAGGTGATAACAAGTAGTGGTGATGTGAGAAGGAGATGGAGTGAGTATTTTGAAGGTTTGTTGAATGTGTTTGATGATAGAGTGGCAGATATAGGGTGTCTTGGTCGAGGTGGTGTGCAAAGTGAGAGGGTTAGGGAAAATGATTTGGTAAACAGAGAAGAGGAAGTAAAAGCTTTGCGGAAGATGAAAGCCGGCAAGGCAGCAGGTTTGGATGGTATTGCAGTGGAATTTATTAAAAAAGGGGGTGACTGTATTGTTGACTGGTTGGTAAGGTTATTTAATGTATGTATGACTCATGGTGAGGTGCCTGAGGATTGGCGGAATGCGTGCATAGTGCCATTGTACAAAGGCAAAGGGGATAAGAGTGAGTGCTCAAATTACAGAGGTATAAGTTTGTTGAGTATTCCTGGTAAATTATATGGGAGGGTATTGATTGAGAGGGTGAAGGCATGTACAGAGCATCAGATTGGGGAAGAGCAGTGTGGTTTCAGAAGTGGTAGAGGATGTGTGGATCAGGTGTTTGCTTTGAAGAATGTATGTGAGAAATACTTAGAAAAGCAAATGGATTTGTATGTAGCATTTATGGATCTGGAGAAGGCATATGATAGAGTTGATAGAGATGCTATGTGGAAGGTATTAAGAATATATGGTGTGGGAGGCAAGTTGTTAGAAGCAGTGAAAAGTTTTTATCGAGGATGTAAGGCATGTGTACGTGTAGGAAGAGAGGAAAGTGATTGGTTCTCAGTGAATGTAGGTTTGCGGCAGGGGTGTGTGATGTCTCCATGGTTGTTTAATTTGTTTATGGATGGGGTTGTTAGGGAGGTAAATGCAAGAGTTCTGGAAAGAGGGGCAAGTATGAAGTCTGTGGGGGATGAGAGAGCTTGGGAAGTGAGTCAGTTGTTGTTCGCTGATGATACAGCGCTGGTGGCTGATTCATGTGAGAAACTGCAGAAGCTGGTGACTGAGTTTGGTAAAGTGTGTGGAAGAAGAAAGTTAAGAGTAAATGTGAATAAGAGCAAGGTTATTAGGTACAGTAGGGTTGAGGGTCAAGTCAATTGGGAGGTGAGTTTGAATGGAGAAAAACTGGAGGAAGTGAAGTGTTTTAGATATCTGGGAGTGGATCTGGCAGCGGATGGAACCATGGAAGCGGAAGTGGATCATAGGGTGGGGGAGGGGGCGAAAATTCTGGGAGCCTTGAAAGAATGTGTGGAAGTCGAGAACATTATCTCGGAAAGCAAAAATGGGTATGTTTGAAGGAATAGTGGTTCCAACAATGCTGTATGGTTGCGAGGCGTGGGCTATGGATAGAGTTGTGCGCAGGAGGATGGATGTGCTGGAAATGAGATGTTTGAGGACAATGTGTGGTGTGAGGTGGTTTGATCGAGTAAGTAACGTAAGGGTAAGAGAGATGTGTGGAAATAAAAAGAGCGTGGTTGAGAGAGCAGAAGAGGGTGTTTTGAAGTGGTTTGGGCACATGGAGAGATGAGTGAGGAAAGATTGACCAAGAGGATATATGTGTCGGAGGTGGAGGGAACGAGGAGAAGAGGGAGACCAAATTGGAGGTGGAAAGATGGAGTGAAAAAGATTTTGTGTGATCGGGGCCTGAACATGCAGGAGGGTGAAAGGAGGGCAAGGAATAGAGTGAATTGGAGCGATGTGGTATACCGGTGTTGACGTGCTGTCAGTGGATTGAATCAAGGGCATGTGAAGCGTCTGGGGTAAACCATGGAAAGCTGTGTAGGTATGTATATTTGCGTGTGTGGACGTGTGTATGTACATGTGTATGGGGGGGGGGTTGGGCCATTTCTTTCGTCTGTTTCCTTGCGCTACCTCGCAAACGCGGGAGACAGCGACAAAGTATAAAAAAAAAAAAAATATATATATATATATATATATATATATATATATATATATATATATATATATATATATATATATATTTTTTTTTTTTCATACTATTCACCATTTCCCGCGATAGTGAGGTAGCGTTAAGAACAGAGGACTGGGTCTTTGAGGGACTATCCTCACCTGGCCCTCTTCTCTGTTCCTTCTTTTGGAAAAAAAAAATGTTATTTTCATATATATATATATATGTTATTATTATATATATTCTGCTTTGTTGGTGTCTCCTGCGTTTGCGAGGTAGCGCAGGGAAACAGACGAAAGAAATGGCCCAACCCATCCCCATACACAATGTACACACACACATGCAAATATACATACCTATACATCTCAATGTACACATATATATACAGACACAGACACATACATATATACACATGCACACAATTCACACTGTCTGCCCCTATTCATTCCCATCGCCACCTAGCCACACATGGAATACCATCCCCCTCCCCCCTCATGTGTGCGAGGTAGCACTAGGAAAAGACAAAAAAGGCCCCATTCGTTCACACTCAGTCTCCAGCTGTCACGCAATAATGCCCGAAACCACAGCTCCCTTTCCACATCCAGGCCCCACACAACTTTCCATGGTTTACCCCAGACGCTTCACATGCCCTGATTCAATCCACTGACAGCACGTTAACCCCAGTATACCACATCAATCCAATTCACTCTATTCCTTGCCCTCCTTTCACCCTCCTGCATGTTCAGGCCCCGATCACACAAAATCTTTTTCACTCCATCTTTCCACCTCCAATTTGGTCTCCCACTTCTCCTCGTTCCCTCCACCTCTGACACATATATCCTCT
The DNA here is from genome assembly GCF_036320965.1 of Panulirus ornatus. Taxonomy (NCBI): domain Eukaryota; kingdom Metazoa; phylum Arthropoda; class Malacostraca; order Decapoda; family Palinuridae; genus Panulirus; species Panulirus ornatus. Next base: position 10,987,160 of record NC_092249.1, read on the forward strand.
TGGTCAATCTTTCCTCACTCATTCTCTCCATGTGCCCAAACCATTTCAAAACACCCTCTTCTGCTCTCTCAACCATGCTCTTTTTATTTCCACACATCTCTCTTACCCTTACATTACTTACTCGAACCATACATATATTAAATATCTTTACCAACCAGTCAACAACACAGTCATCCCCATTTTTAATAAATTCCACTGTAATAACATCTAAACCCCTGCCTTGCCAGCTTTCATCTTCCACAAAGCTTTCACTACCTCTTCTCAGTTTACCAAACCATTCTTCCTGACCCTCTCACTTCGCACACCACCTCGACTAAAACACCCTATATCTGCTACTCTTTCATCAAACACATTTAACAAACCTTCAAAATACTCACTCCATCTCCTTCTCACTTCACCACTACTTCTTATTACCTCCCCATTAGCCCCATTCATCGATGTTCCCATTTGTTCTCTTGTCTTACACACTTTATTTACCTCCTTCCAAAACATCTTTTTATTCTCCCTAAAATTTAATGATACTCTCTTACCCCAGCTCTCATTTGCCCTATTTTTCACCTCTTACACCTTTCTCTAGACCTCCTGCCTCACTTCTTCATCCCACCACTCACCACCCTTTCCAATCTGCCCACCTCCCACGCTTCTCCTGCCACAAGCATCTTTTACACAAGCCATCACTGTGTCCCTAAATACATCCCATTCCAACCCCTACTCCCCTTTCATCATTTGCTCTCACTTTTTTCCACTTTGAACTCAATCTCTCCTGGTACTTCCTTACACAAGTCTCCTTCCCAAGCTCACTTATTCTCATCACTCTCTTCATCCCAACATTCTCTCTTCTTTTCTGAAAACCTCAACAAATCTTCACCTTTGCCTCCACAAGACAATGATCAGACATCCCTCCAGTTGCCCCTCTAAGCACATTAACATCCAAAAGTCTCTCTTTCACTTGCTTATCAATTAACACAGTCCAATAATGCTCTCTGGCCATCTCTCCTACTTGCATACATATACTTATGTATATCTCTCTTTTTAAACCAGGTATTCCCAATCACCAGTCCTTTTTCAGCACATAAATCTACAAGCTCTTCACCATTTCCATTTAGAACACTAAACACCCCATGTACAACAATAATACCCTCAACAGCCACATTACTCACCTTTGCATTCAAATCACCCACCACCATAACCCAGTTTCGTGCATCCAAGCTGCTAACACACTCACTCAGCTGCTCCCAAAACACTTGCCTCTCATGATCTTTCTTCTCATGATCATGTGCATAGGCACCAATAATCAATCACCCATCTCTCTCCATCCACTTTCAGTTTTACCCATATCAATCTAGAGTTTACTTTCTTGCACTCTATCACATACTCCCACAACTCCTGCTTCAAGATTAGTGCTACTCTTTTCTTTGCTTTTGTCCTCTCACCAACCCCTGACTTTACTCCTAAGACATTCCCAAACTACTCTTCCCCTTAACCCTTGAGCTTCATTTCACTCAAAGCCAAAACATCCAGGTTCCTTTGCTCAAACTTACTGCCCATCTCTCCTTTTTTCTCATCTTGGTTACATCCACACACATTTAGACATCCCAATCTGAGCCTTTGACGAGGATGAGCACTCCTTGCATGACTCCTTCTTCTGTTTCCCCTTTTAGAAAGTTAAAATACAAGAAGGGGAGGTTTTCTAGCCCCCCCCACACTCCTTTCAAATATTTTCTTATTCTCCATGAAGTTCGCTGATACTTGCTCACCCTAACTCTCATTTTCCCTTATTTTTTAGCACTTACACCTTCCTCTTGACTTGCTACTTTCTCTCTTACATCTCCCAATCAACAGCACTCCTACCCAGTAAGTACCCATCAGACACCTCTCTTTCCCCTTTCACCATCAATTTTACTTCATTATCCGACCACTCAATACCCTTTCTCACCTGCTCACCTCCCACCTTTCACATATCACACACTCCTCACATAAAAGTCAATATTGCTACCCTAAATGCCTATAATTCCTCACCTACAGCCCTAGCTTCACTGACTCTCACCTCTTGCGACTCTACATCTAGTCTCTCCTAATTTTTCTCACAAAAGACTCTTTTCCAAGCTCCTTGTTTCATGATCATCATTATCTTTTCTGAAAACCTCTTCAAATCTTCATCCTCATCTCCAGATAATAACTAGACATCCTCCAGCTGCCCTTTTCATCACATTTGCATCCAAATGTCTCTCTTTTGTACGCCTATCAGTTAGTGGGTAATCCAATAATACCCACTGGTCATCTTTCCTACTTGACATATATTCATATATGTCTCAATTTAAACCAAGTACTCCTAATTACAATATCTTTTTCAGCACACAACTCCACAAGCTTCAAACTATATCTGTACAATTTACTAAATACCCAATGCCTCATTATCATATCATCAGCTGCCACATTACTCACTTCTGCATTAAAATCATTCATCACTAATACACAATCTCCCTTATCAAGACTGTTGGCACACTTACTCAAGTCCTCCTAAAACACTTCTCATGGCCTGGTACTAATAATCATCTACATCTCATAATCCATTTTCATTTTCACCTACATTATTCTGGAACTTACTTCCTTACATTCTTTCACATATTTCCACAACTCCTCTTTCAGCAAATCTGCTTCCTCTTCCTTTGCTCTTATCTTCACACAGACCCCTGACTTTATCCTTCAGACATTCCCAAACCATTCTTCCCCCTTGCTCTCTGAGCCTTCAAGAAAGATGAGCAATCTCACTTGGCTCCTTCTTCTGTTCCAATTTTTAGAAAGGAAATACAAGAATTATAATATATTGATATCTAATGAATTTCAACATTCCTCTTGTTCTTTAGAGTTCTAGGGTAGCAACCTTGGCCAGCCAGCAGAATTGGGGTTGGAACTCTAACTGTATGCACTTAATCTACCCCAGGGTAGATTAAGAAATAGACTTTCTGAATCTATACACTGAAATGAAAAAATGAATTCATACCTTTCCGACAGACTATAATCTTATATAATGTTGACGTAGTAAGTAAATCTCTCCAGCTCTGTGTTGTAATCTTCAACAAGTTCATAAGTACAGAACTCTGGGCTGACTTGCCTCAGTATCAGCTCTCCTTCATCACTAGCAAATACCTGTAGTAAAAGAGTAATTATTAGAGGTCTTGCACAGAAGTGAAATGATAAACATTCATGTACTCCATCTAATCTTTTTCTCTTAAGGGTTCATTAAATTTTTACAAAAGCTTCCAAGCAACACTGTTAATTGACAATGGTGCATGAGCAATATGTAGTGGTCCTAACTGATGGAGGTGATTTGAATTCTAGATGCTTAGAATCAGTCATTCTATAGAGATAAAATTGTACAGCAAAAGAGACCCCCTTTTTTTGTGAAAAATAATATCAAAATCACAAAATGATGTCTGGTAAGTTCTGGTGAGTGCCTGCCACATTTTTTGAAGACCTTAACAAGTGTTGTGTAATTCAGCCTCAGGGAAATTTTTTGAAGACCTTAACAAGTGTTGTGTAATTCAGCCTCAGGAAAAATATCACAGACTTACTTTCTTGCCCTAAAGCTCACTTAAAGTAACCACTATTTTATTTCTTTTGGGTTAATTATAAACCAATTATTGCTTCACCACAGCCTAAGTAGTATCATTTCATTGGTTACTCTTCTAAGTTAACAGTTCTTGAATATAGACATTAAATCAATGTACTAAACCCTTCAGATTATACAGTATGCTTGTATACCATCATGCAGGTTGCTGAAAATCAACCCACAAACTCACACTCTCTCCATCTCACAAACAGCACCTGTCAACATGTAAATCATGCAGTTCTTTACTCTCTTTTCCCCAGTTTATATGACAAAAATCTTGGCAGTACACCTGTTCAATGACTCTTGAACACCAGATTGGAATGGTGGCCCTTGATGAGGAGAGCTGGCTGGTTCCCAGGGCCCCTTTGACCATCATGTAAATGGGATGAATCTCATCTCTTCTGACAGTGCTTCTAAGCCTAGCCCTTTCTCTATTCATTTCTGTAACATCTGCAGTCTTGAATCCAACCTCCCATGTGTAGAGCGCCATTTGTAAATACCTATTTGTATTTGGGAGGGAGTTTTACACTCATGGGACCCCATCTCTCGAACATTCTCTACTGTCCTACAGCTTCTTAAATTTCTGTATACTGTCTGTATCATCCATATCCTCAGTCATTTCATTCCATTCATCCACCATTCTTATACTGTTAGGTATTTCTTAATGTCTTTCATAACCACTTCTTATTTGATTTTATCTTATGTCCTCTAGTTGTTCTATCCCTACATCTAACAAAGAACTGTTAACTATTCACATTATCAATATATCAAAAAAATTTAGAGGTTGTGATCAGGTCACCCCTAAACCTTTTCCTTTCAAAGGTGGGCAAATCTAAGGCTTCTAGCCTTTTACTGTAACTCAGTTTTCTTGATTCCACATCTAATTCAACTTCTTTCACTGATCTTCTTCACTCTGAAACCCAAATGTCCAAGAATGCTTCTTCTCTACACGTCAAATCTCCTACAATACAATCTCTACCATTGTTTCCATTCCAAGAATAGTGTCTGTGTTTACTGAAGTACAAAAACACCTACAGATATTCTCTTGGATCTTTAGTCACCCAAGGTAAATGGTTTAAAATTTCTCAACCCCTTACAATTGTTTTCACATTTCATATACTTTACCCACAGTTTTCTTAGGTCTTTATATGACTGAGGTAAAGAACACCTCTTTTAAAAACAGAAATGAACATACTTCACACAGGAAATTAAAAAGAATGAGGGAAGACACAACAACCAAAAAACAGATGAGGACTAATCAAGAAACTAAGAATACTTGGAAGATATCATATATAAACATACAAAGTTTAATAAGTATGAACTCTAGAATCAATGTATTAATATCCATGAATATACAAAAGATAACAACACAGTCCTAATGAAAATGTCAGAAACTTGGCTTAATGAAATAGTGAAAAAATGAAGCAAATGTGAAACAATCTGAAACATTAACAGCAGATAGAATCAATTAAAACATGGCATTACTGCAATATATGTCCAAAAGAGATAGGAGGGAAACAGATAATGAGGCTGTCACAATAGATAGGAGGGAAAACAGATAATGAGGCTGTCACTATAGATAGGAGGGAAAACAGATAATGAGTCAATAAATGTTAATTACTTATAGTGAGCATTCTGGCAATAAACAAAATAAAGGTAGAGTCTTACAAACCACCAAAAACAAATCAAAATGGTTGAAACAACTCATAAAAAGCTCAAGAAATTTGAAGGGATCTGAGAAACAGAATGATAATATGGGCTGGTGACTTTAACTTTCATTTCATTCATTGGCAGGACAAATAAGTAGATTATGGATGTGGATGCAATTCCAAAGGAAGGAATAATGGATGAGCTGATGAAAGGGAACTGCTAAAAAGTCTACTTCATTTATGTGTATCATCAAGCCTTGTACAATAACCCTGATAAGGAGAAACATAATAGATCTTACTTATACAAATGAAGAGGCACTTTTATCAGATATATAAGTAAAGGATATAAGTCTATCAGATCATAAAGAAATAGAAATCATTACAGCATATAAAACTGGAATACATGAATGTGAACATGATACAGCAAAACAGAATAACAATAATTAAGTGACATAAATTTTCACAAATTGAAACTGGATCTTCAGGAGACTATACCCAGTTACAAACATAAAAATACCCAGAGAGATTTCTAATTTCACCCAGGACCTTTTTCCAAAGGCTCCTGCAACCCAAGGAAATGTAGACTCCTTTAGATTAAGTAATTCTCACTGATGCAGCCTTACCAAAGGTGACTTTTCACTTGGAGTGTAACCTCAAGCAGGTTAAGTCTCGTAACATCGTGTGAGATATATTTATATATATTCATTTTATCTATTATACTTAATTGCCGTCTCCCGCATCAGTGAGGTAGTGCAAGGAAACAGAAGAGGAATGGCCCGACCCATTCACATACACATGTATATACATAAACACCCATACACGTACATATACATACATATACATTTCAACAATGTTGTATGGTTGCGAGGCGTGGGCTATGGATAGAGTTGTGCGCAGGAGGGTGGATGTGCTGGAAATGAGATGTTTGAGGACAATGTGTGGTGTGAGGTGGTTTGATCGAGTGAGTAATGTAAGGGTAAAAGAGATGTGTGGAAGTAAAAAGAGTGTGGTTGAGAGAGCAGAAGAGGGTGTTTTGAAATAGTTTGGTCACATGGAGAGAATGAGTGAGGAATCATTGATTAAGAGGATATATGTGTCGGAGGTGGAGGGAACGAGGAGAAGTGGGAGACCAAATTGGAGGTGGAAAGATGGAGTGAAAAAGATTTTGAATGATCGGGGCCTGAACATGCAGGAGGGTGAAAGGCGTGCTAGGAATAGAGTGAATTGGAACGATGTGGTATACCGGGGTCGACGTGCTGTCAATGGATTGAACCAGGGCATGTGAAGCGTGTGGGGTAAACCATGGAAAGTTCTGTGGGGCCTGGATGTGGAAAGGGAGTTGTGGTTTCGGTGCATTATTACATGACAGCTAGAGACTGAGTGTGAACGAATGGGGCCTTTGTTGTCTTTTCCATGCACTACCTCGCACACATGAGGGAGAAGGGGGTTGTTATTCCATGTGTGGCGAGGTGGCGAAGGGAATAAATAAGGGCAGACAGTATGAATTATGTACATGTGTATTTATGTATATGTATATATATATATATATATATATATATATATATATATATAATATATATATATATATTCTTTTTTTTTGCTTTGTCGCTGTCTCCCGCGTTTGCGAGGTAGCGCAAGGAAACAGACGAAAGAAATGGCCCAACCCACCCCCATACACATGTATATACATACGTCCACACACGCAAATATACATTCCTACACAGCTTTCCATGGTTTACCCCAGACGCTTCACATGCCTTGATTCAATCCACTGACAGCACGTCAACCCCGGTATACCACATCGCTCCAATTCACTCTATTCCTTGCCCTCCTTTCACCCTTCTGCATGTTCAGAGCCCCGATCACACAAAATCTTTTTCACTCCATCTTTCCACCTCCAATTTGGTCTCCCTCTTCTCCTCGTTCCCTCCACCTCCGACACATACATCCTCTTGGTCAATCTTTCCTCACTCATTCTCTCCATGTGCCCAAACCATTTCAAAGCACCCTCTTCTGCTCTCTCAACCACGCTCTTTTTATTTCCACACATCTCTCTTACCCTTACGTTACTTACTCGATCAAACCACCTCACACCACACATTGTCCTCAAACATCTCATTTCCAGCACATCCATCCTCCTGCGCACAACTCTATCCATAGCCCATGCCTCGCAACCATACAACATTGTTTGGAACCACTATTCCTTCAAACATACCCATTTTTGCTTTCCGAGATAATGTTCTCCACTTCCACACATTCTTCAAGGCTCCCAGAATTTTCGCCCCCTCCCCCACCCTATGATCCACTTCCGCTTCCATGGTTCCATCTGCTGCCAGATCCACTCCCAGATATCTAAAACACTTCACTTCCTCCAGTTTTTCTCCATTCAAACTCACCTCCCAATTGACTTGACCCTCAACCCTACTGTACCTAATAACCTTGCTCTTATTCACATTTACTCTTAACTTTCTTCTTTCATACACTTTACCAAACTCAGTCACCAGCTTCTGCAGTTTCTCAAGAACAGCACCAGGCTGTACAATAGTGAAAGATACGTGACTAATAAGCTCTTGTATTAACTTTCTAAAATGGGAAACAGAAGAAGGAGTCACGCGGGGAGTGATCATCCTCCTCGAAGGCTCAGAGTGGGGTGCCTAGCCTAAATGTGTGTGGATGTAACCAAGATGTGAAAAAAGGAGAGATAGGTAGTATGTTTGAGGAATGGAACCTGGATGTTTTGGCTCTGAGTGAAACGAAGCTCAAGGGTAAAGGGGAAGAGTGGTTTGGAAATGTCTGGGGAGTGAAGTCAGGGGTTAGTGAGAGGACAAGAGCAAGGGAAGGAGTAGCAATACTCCTGAAACAGGAGTTGTGGGAGTATGTGATAGAATGTAAGAAAGTAAATTCTCGATTAATATGGGTAAAATTGAAAGTTGATGGAGAGAGGTGGGTGATTATTGGTGCATATGCACCTGGGCATGAGAAGAAAGATCATGAGAGGCAAGTGTTTTGGGAGCAGCTGAATGAGTGTGTTAGCGGTTTTGATGCACGAGACCGGGTTATAGTGATGGGTGATTTGAATGCAAAGGTGAGTAATGTGGCAGTTGAGGGAATAATTGGTATGCATGGGGTGTTCAGTGTTGTAAATGGAAATGGTGAAGAGCTTGTAGATTTATGTGCTGAAAAAGGACTGATGATTGGGAATACCTGGTTTAAAAAGCGAGATATACATAAGTATACTTATGTAAGTAGGAGAGATGGCCAGAGAGCGTTATTGGATTACGTGTTAATTGACAGGCGTGCGAAAGAGAGACTTTTGGATGTTAATGTGCTGAGAGGTGCAACTGGAGGGATGTCTGATCATTATCTTGTGGAGGCTAAGGTGAAGATTAGTATGGGTTTTCAGAAAAGAGGAGTGAATGTTGGGGAGAAGAAGGTGGTGAGAGTAAGTGAGCTTGGGAAGGAGACCTGTGTGGGGAAGTACCAGGAGAGACTGTGTACAGAATGGAAAAAGGTGAGAACAATGGAAGTAAGGGGAGTGGGGGAGGAATGGGATGTATTTAGGGAATCAGTGATGGATTGCGCAAAAGATGCTTGTGGCATGAGAAGAGTGGGAGGTGGGCTGTTTAGAAAGGGTAGTGAGTGGTGGGATGAAGAAGTAAGAGTATTAGTGAAAGAGAAGAGAGAGGCATTTGGACGATTTTTGCAGGGAAAAAATGCAATTGAGTGGGAGAAGTATAAAAGAAAGAGACAGGAGGTCAAGAGAAAGGTGCAAGAGGTGAAAAAAAGGGCAAATGAGAGTTGGGGTGAGAGACTATCAGTAAATTTTAGGGAGAATAAAAAGATGTTCTGGAAGGAGGTAAATAGGGTGCGTAAGACAAGGGAGCAAATGGGAACTTCAGTGAAGGGCGTAAATGGGGAGGTGATAACAAGTAGTGGTGATGTGAGAAGGAGATGGAATGAGTATTTTGAAGGTTTGTTGAATGTGTCTGATGACAGAGTGGCAGATATAGGGTGTTTTGGTCGAGGTGGTGTGCAAAGTGAGAGGGTTAGGGAAAATGATATGGTAAACAGAGAAGAGGTAGTAAAAGCTTTGCGGAAGATGAAAGCCGGCAAGGCAGCAGGTTTGGATGGTATTGCAGTGGAATTTATTAAAAAAGGGGGTGACTGTATTGTTGACTGGTTGGTAAGGTTATTTAATGTATGTATGACTCATGGTGAGGTGCCTGAGGATTGGCGGAATGCGTGCATAGTGCCATTGTACAAAGGCAAAGGGGATAAGAGTGAGTGCTCAAATTACAGAGGTATAAGTTTGTTGAGTATTCCTGGTAAATTATATGGGAGGGTATTGATTGAGAGGGTGAAGGCATGTACAGAGCATCAGATTGGGGAAGAGCAGTGCGGTTTCAGAAGTGGTAGAGGATGTGTGGATCAGGTGTTTGCTTTGAGGAATGTATGTGAGAAATACTTAGAAAAGCAAATGGATTTGTATGTAGCATTTATGGATCTGGAGAAGGCATAAGATAGAGTTGATAGAGATGCTCTGTGGAAGGTATTAAGAATATATGGTGTGGGAGGCAAGTTGTTAGAAGCAGTGAAAAGTTTTTATCGAGGATGTAAGGCATGTGTACGTGTAGGAAGAGAGGAAAGTGATTGGTTCTCAGTGAATGTAGGTTTGCGGCAGGGGTGTGTGATGTCTCCATGGTTGTTTAATTTGTTTATGGATGGGGTTGTTAGGGAGGTAAATGCAAGGGTTTTGGAAAGAGGGGCAAGTATGAAGTCAGTTGGGGATGAGAGAGCTTGGGAAGTGAGTCAGTTGTTGTTCGCTGATGATACAGCGCTGGTGGCTGATTCATGTGAGAAACTGCAGAAGCTGGTGACTGAGTTTGGTAAAGTGTGTGGAAGAAGAAAGTTAAGAGTAAATGTGAATAAGAGCAAGGTTATTAGGTACAGTAGGGTTGAGGGTCAAGTCAATTGGGAGGTGAGTTTGAATGGAGAAAAACTGGAGGAAGTGAAGTGTTTTAGATATCTGGGAGTGGATCTGTCAGCGGATGGAACCATGGAAGCGGAAGTGGATCATAGGGTGGGGGAGGGCGCGAAAATTTTGGGAGCCTTGAAAAATGTGTGGAAGTCGAGAACATTATCTCGGAAAGCAAAAATGGGTATGTTTGAAGGAATAGTGGTTCCAACAATGTTGTATGGTTGCGAGGCGTGGGCTATGGATAGAGTTGTGCGCAGGAGGATGGATGTGCTGGAAATGAGATGTTTGAGGACAATGTGTGGTGTGAGGTGGTTTGATCGAGTGAGTAACGTAAGGGTAAGAGAGATGTGTGGAAATAAAAAGAGCGTGGTTGAGAGAGCAGAAGAGGGTGTTTTAAAATGGTTTGGGCACATGGAGAGAATGAGTGAGGAAAGATTGACCAAGAGGATATATGTGTCGGAGGTGGAGGGAACGAGGAGAAGAGGGAGACCAAATTGGAGGTGGAAAGATGGAGTGAAAAAGATTTTGTGTGATCGGGGCCTGAACATGCAGGAGGGTGAAAGGAGGGCAAGGAATAGAGTGAATTGGAGCGATGTGGTATACAGGGGTTGACGTGCTGTCAGTGGATTGAATCAAGGCATGTGAAGCGTCTGGGGTAAACCATGGAAAGCTGTGTACGTATGTATATTTGCGTGTGTGGACGTGTGTATGTACATGTGTATGGGGGGGGTTGGGCCATTTCTTTCGTCTGTTTCCTTGCGCTACCTCGCAAACGCGGGAGACAGCGACAAAGTATAAAAAAAAAAAAAAAAAAATATATATATATATATATATATATATATATATATATATATATATATATATATATATATATATATATATATATATTCTTTTTTTTTGCTTTGTCGCTGTCTCCCGCGTTTGCGAGGTAGCGCAAGGAAACAGACGAAAGAAATGGCCCAACCCACCCCCCATACACATGTATATACATACGTCCACACACGCAAATATACATTCCTACACAGCTTTCCATGGTTTACCCCAGACGCTTCACATGCCTTGATTCAATCCACTGACAGCACGTCAACCCCGGTATACCACATCGCTCCAATTCACTCTATTCCTTGCCCTCCTTTCACCCTCCTGCATGTTCTGGCTCCGATCACACAAAATCTTTTTCACTCCATCTTTCCACCTCCAATTTGGTCTCCCTCTTCTCCTCGTTCCCTCCACCTCTGACACATATATCCTCTTGGTCAATCTTTCCTCACTCATTCTCTCCATGTGCCCAAACCATTTCAAAGCACCCTCTTCTGCTCTCTCAACCACGCTCTTTTTATTTCCACACATCTCTCTTACCCTTACGTTACTTACTCGATCAAACCACCTCACACCACACATTGTCCTCAAACATCTCATTTCCAGCACATCCATCCTCCTGCGCACAACTCTATCCATAGCCCACGCCTCGCAACCATACAACATTGTTGGAACCACTATTCCTTCAAACATACCCATTTTTGCTTTCCGAGATAATGTTCTCCACTTCCACACATTCTTCAAGGCTCCCAGAATTTTCGCCCCCTCCCCCACCCTATGATCCACTTCTGCTTCCATGGTTCCATCTGCTGCCAGATCCACTCCCAGATATCTAAAACACTTCACTTCCTCCAGTTTTTCTCCATTCAAACTCACCTCCCAATTGACTTGACCCTCAACCCTACTGTACCTAATAACCTTGCTCTTATTCACATTTACTCTTAACTTTCTTCTTTCATACACTTTACCAAACTCAGTCACCAGCTTCTGCAGTTTCTCACATGAATCAGCCACCAGCGCTGTATCATCAGCGAACAGCAACTGACTCACTTCCCAAGCTCTCTCATCCCCAACAGACTTCATACTTGCCCCTCTTTCCAAAACTCTTGCATTCACCTCCCTAACAACCCCATCCATAAACAAATTAAACAACCATGGAGACATCACACACCCCTGCCGCAAACCTACATTCACTGAGAACCAATCACTTTCCTCTCTTCCTACACGTACACATGCCTTACATCCTCGATAAAAACTTTTCACTGCTTCTAACAACTTTCCTCCCACACCATATATTTTTAATACCTTCCACAGAGCATCTCTATCAACTCTATCATATGCCTTCTCCAGATCCATAAATGCTACATACAAAGCCATTTGCTTTTCTAAGTATTTCTCACATACATTCTTCAAAGCAAACACCTGATCCACACATCCTCTACCACTTCTGAAACCACACTGCTCTTCCCCAATCTGATGCTCTTTACATGCCTTCACCCTATATACATATATATATATATAAAATGGGAAACATATATATATATATATATATAAAATGGGAAACAGAAGGAGTCACGCGGGGAGTGCTCATCCTCCTCGAAGGCTCAGAGTGGGGTGCCTAAATGTGTGTGGATGTAACCAAGATGTGAAAAAAGGAGAGATAGGTAGTATGTTTGAGGAAAGGAACCTGGAGGTTTTGGCTCTGAGTGAAACGAAGCTCAAGGGTAAAGGGGAAGAGTGGTTTGGGAATGTCTGGGGAGTAAAGTCAGGGGTTAGTGAGAGGACAAGAGCAAGGGAAGGAGTAGCAATACTCCTGAAACAGGAGTTGTGGGAGTATGTGATAGAGTGTAAGAAAGTAAATTCTCGATTAATATGGGTAAAACTGAAAGTTGATGGAGAGAGGTGGGTGATTATTGGTGCATATGCACCTGGGCATGAGAAGAAAGATCAAGAGAGGCAAGTGTTTTGGGAGCAGCTGAATGAGTGTGTTAGTGGTTTTGATGCACGAGACCGGGTCATAGTGATGGGTGATTTGAATGCAAAGGTGAGTAATGTGGCAGTTGAGGGAATAATTGGTATACATGGGGTGTTCGGTGTTGTAAATGGAAATGGTGAAGAGCTTGTAGATTTATGTGCTGAAAAAGGACTGATGATTGGGAATACCTGGTTTAAAAAGCGAGATATACATAAGTATACTTATGTAAGTAGGAGAGATGGCCAGAGAGCGTTATTGGATTACGTGTTAATTGACAGGCGTGCGAAAGAGAGACTTTTGGATGTTAATGTGCTGAGAGGTGCAACTGGAGGGATGTCTGATCATTATCTTGTGGAGGCTAAGGTGAAGATTTGTAGGGGTTTTCAGAAAAGAAGAGTGAATGTTGGGGTGAAGAGGGTGGTGAGAGTAAGTGAGCTTGAGAAGGAGACCTGTGTGAGGAAGTACCAGGAGAGACTGAGTACAGAATGGAAAAAGGTGAGAACAATGGAAGTAAGGGGAGTGGGGGAGGAATGGGATGTATTTAGGAAATCAGTGATGGATTGCGCAAAAGATGCTTGTGGCATGAGAAAAGTGGGAGGTGGGTTGATTAGAAAGGGTAGTGAGTGGTGGGATGAAGAAGTAAGAGTATTAGTGAAAGAGAAGAGAGAGGCATTTGGACGATTTTTGCAGGGAAAAAATGCAATTGAGTGGGAGATGTATAAAAGAAAGAGACAGGAGGTCAAGAGAAAGGTGCAAGAGGTGAAAAAAAGGGCAAATGAGAGTTGGGGTGAGAGAGTATCATTAAATTTTAGGGAGAATAAAAAGATGTTCTGGAAGGAGGTAAATAAAGTGCGTAAGACAAGGGAGCAAATGGGAACTTCGGTGAAGGGCGCAAGTGGGGAGGTGATAACAAGTAGTGGTGATGTGAGAAGGAGATGGAGTGAGTATTTTGAAGGTTTGTTGAATGTGTTTGATGATAGAGTGGCAGATATAGGGTGTTTTGGTCGAGGTGGTGTGCAAAGTGAGAGGGTTAGGGAAAATGATTTGGTAAACAGAGAAGAGGTAGTGAAAGCTTTGCGGAAGATGAAAGCCGGCAAGGCAGCAGGTTTGGATGGTATTGCAGTGGAATTTATTAAAAAAGGGGGTGACTGTATTGTTGACTGGTTGGTAAGGTTATTTAATGTATGTATGACTCATGGTGAGGTGCCTGAGGATTGGCGGAATGCGTGCATAGTGCCATTGTACAAAGGCAAAGGGGATAAGAGTGAGTGCTCAAATTACAGAGGTATAAGTTTGTTGAGTATTCCTGGTAAATTATATGGGAGGGTATTGATTGAGAGGGTGAAGGCATGTACAGAGCATCAGATTGGGGAAGAGCAGTGTGGTTTCAGAAGTGGTAGAGGATGTGTGGATCAGGTGTTTGCTTTGAAGAATGTATGTGAGAAATACTTAGAAAAGCAAATGGATTTGTATGTAGCATTTATGGATCTGGAGAAGGCATATGATAGAGTTGATAGAGATGCTCTGTGGAAGGTATTAAGAATATATGGTGTGGGAGGAAAGTTGTTAGAAGCAGTGAAAAGTTTTTATCGAGGATGTAAGGCATGTGTACGTGTAGGAAGAAAGGAAAGTGATTGGTTCTCAGTGAATGTAGGTTTGCGGCAGGGGTGTGTGATGTCTCCATGGTTGTTTAATTTGTTTATGGATGGGGTTGTTAGGGAGGTAAATGCAAGAGTTTTGGAAAGAGGGGCAAGTATGAAGTCTGTTGGGGATGAGAGAGCTTGGGAAGTGAGTCAGTTGTTGTTCGCTGATGATACAGCGCTGGTGGCTGATTCATGTGAGAAACTGCAGAAGCTGGTGACTGAGTTTGGAAAAGTGTGTGGAAGAAGAGAGTTAAGAGTAAATGTGAATAAGAGCAAGGTTATTAGGTACAGTAGGGTTGAGGGTCAAGTCAATTGGGAGGTGAGTTTGAATGGAGAAAAACTGGAGGAAGTGAAGTGTTTTAGATATCTGGGAGTGGATCTGGCAGCGGATGGAACCATGGAAGCGGAAGTGGATCATAGGGTGGGGGAGGGGGCGAAAATCCTGGGGGCCTTGAAGAATGTGTGGAAGTCGAGAACATTATCTCGGAAAGCAAAAATGGGTATGTTTGAAGGAATAGTGGTTCCAACAATGTTGTATGGTTGCGAGGCGTGGGCTATGGATAGAGTTGTGCGCAGGAGGATGGATGTGCTGGAAATGAGATGTTTGAGGACAATGTGTGGTGTGAGGTGGTTTGATCGAGTGAGTAACGTAAGGGTAAGAGAGATGTGTGGAAATAAAAAGAGCGTGGTTGAGAGAGCAGAAGAGGGTGTTTTGAAGTGGTTTGGGCACATGGAGAGGATGAGTGAGGAAAGATTGACCAAGAGGATATATGTGTCGGAGGTGGAGGGAACGAGGAGAAGAGGGAGACCAAATTGGAGGTGGAAAGATGGAGTGAAAAAGATTTTGTGTGATCGGGGCCTGAACATGCAGGAGGGTGAAAGGAGGGCAAGGAATAGAGTGAATTGGAGCGATGTGGTATACCGGGGTTGACGTGCTGTCAGTGGATTGAAGCAGGGCATGTGAAGCGTCTGGGGTAAACCATGGAAAGCTGGGTAGGTATGTATATTTGCGTGTGTGGACGTATGTATATACATGTGTATGGGGGGGGGGGTTGGGCCATTTCTTTCATCTGTTTCCTTGCGCTACCTCGCAAACGCGTGAGACAGCGACAAAGTATAATAAAAATAAAAAGAAAATATATATATATATATATATATATATATATATATATATATATATATATATATATGTATATATATATGTATACATTGAGATGTATAGGTATGTATATTTGCGTGTGTGGATGTGTATGTATATACATGTGTATGTGGGTGGGTTGGGCCATTCTTTCGTCTGTTTCCTTGTGCTACCTCGCTAACGCGGGAGACAGCGACAAAGCAAAATAATAAATAAATAAACATTTCAACGTATACATACACACATATACACATACATATACATGTTGGAAAGGATCACAATTTTGCATTTGATCAAGACATTCCTGAGTCCATGGGGAAAAACGAAACATGATAAGTTCCCAAGTGCACTTTCATGTAATAATCACATCATCAGGGGAGACACAAGAGAGAAATAAGTCAGTCGATATACATCTAAGAAACGAAGCTAGGACGCCATTTGGTAAACATGTTTACCAAATGGCATCATAGCTTTGTCTCTTTGATGTATATCAACTGACTTATTTCTCTCATGTCTTCCCTGATGATGTGATTATTACACGAAAGTGCACTTGGGAACTTATCGTGTTTCATCTTTCCCTGTGGACTCATAGGAATACATATACATATATACACATGTACATATTCATTCTTGCTGCCTTCATCCATTCCTGTTGCCACCCTACCAGACATGAAATAGCATCCCCCCTTTCCAGTGAGGTAGCGTAAGGAAAAGACAAAAAAAAAAAAAAGGCCACATTTGTTCACACTCAGTCTCTAACTGTCATATGCAATGCACCGAAACCACAGCTCCCTTTCCACATCAAGGCCCCACGAAACTCTCCATGGTTTACCCCAGACACTTCAAAGGCCCTGGTTCAATCCAATGATAACACATTGACCTCAGTATACCACATCATTCCAATTCACTCTATTCCTTGCCCACCTTTCACCCTCCTGCATGTTCAGGTCCTAATCACTCAAAATCTTTTTCACTCCATCCTTCCACCTCCAATTTGGTCTCCCACTTCTCCTTCTTCCCTCCATCTCTGACACATACAACCTCTTTGTCAATCTTTCCCCACTCATCCTCTCCATGTGACTGAACTATTTCAATGTATCCTTTTCTGTTCTCTCAACCACATTCTTTCTATTACCACACATCTCTCTTATCCTTTCATTAATTACTCGATCAAACCACCTCAAACCACATATTGTCCTCAAACATTTCATTTCCAACACATCCACCCTCCTCCACACAACCCTATCTATAGCCCATGCCTTGCAACCATATAACATTGTTGGAACCACTATTCCTTCAAACATACCCATTTTTGCTCTCCGAGATAATGTTCTCGCCTTCCACACATTCTTCAACACTCCTAGAACCTTAACCCCCTCACCTCTCTGTGACTCACTTCTGCTTCCGTGGTTCCATCCACTGCTAGGTCCACTCTCAGATACCTAAAACACTTCACTTCCTCCAGCTTTTCTCCATTCAAACTTACCTCCCAATTAACTTGACCCTCAATCCTACTGAACCTAACAACCTTGCTCTTTTTCATATTTACACTCAACTTTCTTCTTTCACACACTTTACTAAACTCAGTCACCAACTTCTGCAGTTTCTCATCCGAATCAGCCTTCAGTGCTGTATCATCAGCGAACAACAACTGACTCACTTCCTAAGCCCTCTCATCCCCAACAGACTGCATACTTGACCCTCTCTCCAAAACTCTTGCATTTCCCTCCCTAACCAACCCATCCATAAACAAATTAAACAATCATGGAGACATCACGCACCCCTGCCACAAACCAACATTCACTGGGAACCAATCATTTTCCACTCTACCTACTCATAAGCATGCCTTACATCCTTGGTAAAAACTTTTCACTGCTTCTAGCAACTTATCTCCCACACCATATACTCTTAAAACCTTCCACAAAGCATCTCTATCAACCCTATCATATGACCTCTCCAGATCCATTAATGCTAAATACAAATCCATCTGTTTTTCTAAGGATTTCCCACATACATTTTTCAAAGCAAACACCTGATCCACACATCCTCTATCACTTCTAAAACCACACTGCTCTTCCCCAATCTGATGCTCTGTACATGCCTTTACCCTCTCAATCAATAACCTCCCATGTAATTTCCCAGGAATATTCAAAAAACTTCTGCCTCTGTAATTTGAACCTCACCTTTATCCCCTCTGCCTTTTTACAATCGCATTATGCATGCATTCTGCCAATCTTCATATATATGATCCATATATACAATGAATATCCTTACCAACCAATCAACAATACAGTCACTCCCTATTCTAATAAATTCCACTGCAATAACAGGCCAAATAATCATTGAGCAGATGTCAAAAGAAGATAAAATAAGTACAAAATGAAATAAACCTAGGAACATAATACTGTGGATGAAGAGAAGGGCATGGAAAAAAAAGATAGCAAACAAAAGAAGCAAAAATAAAAGAAATGATTGAGAAAACAAAAATGCATATGTAGAAATAATGAAATCCCAAAGAAAAGTACAAAAACTGAATGAAGACACACATACAGAAAATGAAAAGAAATTCAAAATTACTAATCGTATACATAAACAAAGCAAAAAATAAGAAAATATATATTGTACCCTTTAAGGTTGGATATGAATATGAAAATAAGCCCAGAGGATTATGCAGAATGATGATTAAACAATATAAATCAGTATTCAGCTCAAAATGTAGGGAGCAATTGAAAGAAAAAGATATTCAGCTAATATGTTTTAATTACACTTATAGATATTGAAATATGATGATATAATCGCAGCAACTGATCTGCTAAAAGAAAATTCAGCCCCAGGAACAGATGAAATCCCAGAAATATTCCTCAGAAAGAGAGAAATAGGATGGTCAAACCAATAATGATATCAATGAGAAAGAGTTTAGATGAAAGATGAATTGCAAACATTCATAAATTGGCAAGTAATGTGGTCATTTCTATAGTAAAAGAAACAAATTCTTTTGCATTACTGTTCATATTTTTGATGAAAATAAGTTTAGCTTTTCATCTTTTGTAGACCATGTTCTGTGTAAATCTTCAGTAGATACACAGATAATGCATATGAAATATAAAACATTTGTGTAATCTGTACAAGATATATAAGTGAGATGTACGGGATGCAGGAAATCATGCTTGGTTAAAGGACCATAGAATGTCTAATGAGTATAAATGTAAACAGAATGAAACCATACATAGAAAAAAGCTATAAACATTACATATTTACTTAAATAAGGAGTATCCATGCTGCCATCCAGGGCCCACCCATGTCCACACAATACACCCTCCCATCTTTTACACCTATATAAAGGAAAGTAAAATCTACTAATTTCTTGGGTACTTTTTCAGTGATATACAAATATAGTAGAGATATTCCACATGGGGACATTTTTTTATGCAAGTTGCAACTAACTTTTCAGCAAGCCTGCACAGTGAAAATGTTACGAACCAGGTCTCTGAGGATATATATATAGTTTTTTCTTTAGTTTTTTCTTTCTGTCATACCCTGTTTTTTCACCTGAAATATCATTTATCATTTGCCGTGATGCACTTTTATCACCTTACATATCTTTTCTGAACCAGGGCATGTGAAGAATCAGCAGGAAATCACTGAGAGGTCTATGGGGCTTGGTTGTGGAAAAGGAGCTTTGGTTTTGGTGCATTTACACATGACAGCTAGAGAAAGGATGAGAACAAATGCAAACATTTCTTCGTCTGTTCCTGGCACCACCTAACTAATACAGGAAACGGCAATCAAACAGGAAAAAAATGTTCTTGTTTCAAACTTATGCATGTCCTCTCAGTTTTTTCATGAATCAATTCAGGAAAAGCTTTTCACTATACACTGTTCAGTAATCAATGCTGATAAAGCTTGCAAACAGAAAACTAGGGTATAATTCTTACTCAGACATTCCTATTTGGAGATGATCATGTGAATGCAGGACTGTTATGTTAAGCTAGGCTTACCTTAGCATACTACACTAAAGTAAATTAATGGCTAAAAACATAATTACTAGAGCTGATGATTACAACATTCATGAATTTTTTTTCCCCTGCATTCACTCATCCATTCTCTAGCTGTCAGGTGTAATGCACTGAAACCATAGCTCTCTATCTACAACCAGGCCCCACAGACCTATACATAGTTCCCCCAGCCACTTCACAAGCAGTAGCTCAGTTCACTGATGGCACATCAACCCATGCATGCCTTTCACGCTCATACATGTTCAGGTTCCGATCACTCAGAATCTTTTTCACTCCATCCTTCCATCTCTAATTTGACTTTCCCCTTCTCCTTGTTCTTTCCACATCTGACACATGTACCCTCTTTGTAAACCTCCCCTCACTCATTCTTTACATCTATCCAAACCATTTCAGCACTTCCTCTTCAGCTCTTTCAGCCACACTCCTTTTATTACCAAACCTTTCAATTACCCTTTTACCATTTATTCAATCAAACTATCTCACACCACATATTGTCAAAAAAATTGCTCTTACTCACATTCACTCTCTCTTCCTCCTTTAACACACTCTTCCAAACCCAGCCACCAACTTCTGCAACTTCTCACTCAATTCTCCTAACAGTACTTTGTCATCAGCAAACAACTGATTCAGGCATCCCACCAGCAGCCCCTCTAAACAAATTCATATCCAAGAGAAACTCTTTTATATGCCTATCAATTAATATGTAATCAAATAATGCCTTCTGACAATCTTTCCTACTCACAAACGTACTCTTGTGTATGTCCCTCTTTTTAAGCAAGGTATATCCAATCCCCAATCCTTTTTCAGCACTCAACTCCACAAGCTTTTTGCCTTTTCCATTCACCTCAATGAATACCTCATGCCCCTAAAAATACCGTCAATTGCTACATTACTCATCGTCAATTGCTACATTACTCACCTTTGCATTCAAATCACCTATCACTAATATCCAGTCTCTTGTATCAAAACTGCTCACACAGTTACTCACCCACTCCCAAAATGCTTGCCTTTCATGATCTTTTTTCTCATGTCTAGGTGGATAAACACTACTAATCACATCCCTTTGAAATCCACTTTCATTTCCACCTTCATAAGTCTGACGCTCACTTCCTTACACTTTCACACACACTCCCATAACTTCTGCTCCAGCAGTAGTGCTAACCCTTCCTTAGCTTTTACCCTCCCTCCCACCAACCCCTGAGTTTACACCTGAGACATTTCCAACCCATTCTTCCCCTTTACACTTGAGCTTTATTTCACTCATGAGTGAAAATATACAGGTTTCTTTCCTCAAACATACTACCTATTTCTCCTCTCTTCTCATCTAGGTTACATTTACAAACATTTAGACATCCTAGCCTGAACCTTTGAGGTGGATGAGCACTCCCCACATTCCTCCTTCTTCTGTTCCATCTTTCAGAAACTGGAATAGAAACAGAGGATATTTGGATCAAGTGTTTGTTTTATGTGTGAGAAATATTCAGAGAAACAGTGGCCTTTGTATGAGTCATGTATGATAAGGATGTTTTAAGAATAAATAGTTAAGGAGGAAAGTATGATAAGGATGTTTTAAGAATAAATAGTTAAGGAGGAAAGCATTTACAGGCAGAGAAGTTTTTTTTCAAAGAAGTAAGGTGGGTATACACCCACCTTACTTCTTTGACAACAGCGAGTGTGTGGTTTCAACGATGGTTGGCTACAGCAAAGATGTGTAATGTCACCATGGTTGTTTAATTTGCTTATGGAAGGGGTGCTGAAGGAGGTAAACACAGGAGTTTAAAGACTGGGGCAAATATTAAGAGTATATGGTGTGGGAGGTAAGTTGCTAGAAGCAGAGAAAAGTTTTTATCGAAGATGTAAGCAATGTGTACGAGTAGGAAGAGAGGAAAGTGATTGGTTCCCAGTGAATGTCAGTTTGCGGCATGGATACACGATGTCTCCATGGTTATTTCATTTGTTTACGGATGGGGTTGTTAGGGAGATGAATGCAAGAGTTTTGGAGAGAGGGGGAGAGAACAGACTGCAAGTATGCAGTCTGTTCTGGATGAGAGGGTTTGTTAAGTGAGTCAGTTCTTGTTCGATGATGATACAGTGCTGGTGGCTGATTAAGGTAAGAAACTACAGAAGTTGGTGAATGAGTTTGGTAAAGTGTATGAAAGAGGAAAGATGAGAGTAAATGTGAATAAGACCAAGGTTATTAGGTTCAGTTGGGTTGAGGGACAAGTAAGTTGGGAGGTAATTTTGAATGGAGAAAAACTGGAGGAAAAAGTGTTTTAGATAGCAGGGAGTGGATTTAGGATCAGATGGAACCATGGAAGAGGAAGTGAGTCACATGGTGGGGGAGGGGGCGAAGGTTCTGAGTGTTAAAAAATGTTTGGGAGGCGAGAATATTATCGATGAGAGCAAAAATGGGTCTCTTTCAAGGAATAGTGGTTCCAACAATGCTATATGGTTGTGAGGCATGGGCTATAGATAGGGTTGTGCAGAGGAGGGTGGATGTGTTGGAAATGAGATGTTTGAGGACAATATGTGATGTGAGGTGGTTTGATCGAGTAAGTTATAAAAGGGTAAGAGAGATGTGTGGTAGTGTGGTAATAAAAAGAGTGTGGTTGAGACTACACAAGTGGGTATATTGAAATAGTCTGCTAACATGGACAGAA
>NC_092249.1:11009750-11048040 GCF_036320965.1 Panulirus ornatus
TTTTCACATCTTGGTTACATCCACACACATTTAGGCACCCCACTCTTAGCCTTCGAGGAGGATGAGCACTCCCCGCATGACTCCTTCTTCTGTTTCCCATTTTAGAAAGTTAATATATCCCTGGGGATAGGGGAGAAAGAATACTTCCCACGTATTCCCTGCGTGTCGTAGAAGGCGACTAAAAGGGAAGGGAGCGGGGGGCTGGAAATCCTCCCCTCTCGTTTTTTTTTTTAATTTTCCAAAAGAAGGAACAGAGAAGGGGGCCAGGTGAGGATATTCCCTCAAAGGCCCAGTCCTCTGTTCTTAACGCTACCCCGCTATCGCGGGAAATGGCGAATATTATGAAAAAAAAAAAGAAAAAAAAAATATATATATATATATATATATATATATATATATATATATATATATATATATCCATGGTTGTTTAATTTGTCTATGGATGGGATTGTTAGGAAGGTGAATGCAAGAGTTTTGGAAAAAGCGGCAAGCATGCAGTCTGTTGTGGATGAGAGAGCTTGGGAAGTGAGTCAGTTGTTGTTCGTTGATGATACAGCGCTGGTGGCTGATTCGGGTAAGAAACTGCAGAAGCTGGTGACTGAGTTTGGTAAAGTGTGTGAAAGAAGAAAGCTTAGAGTAAATGTGAATAAGAGCAAGGTTATTAGGTACAGTAGGGTTGAGGGTCATGTCAATTGGGAGATAAGTTTGAATGGAGAAAATCTGGAGGAAGTGAAGTGTTTTAGATATCTGGGAGTGGATTTGGCAGTGGATGGAACCATGGAAGCGGAAGTGAATCATAAGGTGAGGGATAGGGTGAAAGTTCTGGGAGCATAGAAAAATGTGTGGAAGTCGAGAACGTTATCTTGGAAAGCAAAAATGGGCATGTTTGAAGGGATAGTGGTGCTAACATTGTTATATGGTTGCGAGGCGAGTTGTGCAGAGGAAAGTGGAGGTGCTGGAAATGAGATGTCTGAGGACAATATGTGGTGTGAGGTGATTTGATCGAGTAAGTATTGAAAGGGTAAGAGAGATGTGCAGTAATAAAAAGAGTGTGGTTGAGATAGCAGAAGAGGATGTTTTGAAATGGTTTGGTCACATGGAGAGAATGAGTGAGGAAAGATTGACAAGAGGATACATGTGTTAGAGGTGGAGGGAACGAGGAGAAATGGGAGACCAAATTGGAGGTGGAAAGATGGAGTGAAAAGATTTTGAGTGAATGGGGCCTGAACATGCAGGAGAGTGAAAGGCGTGCAAGGAATAGAGTGAATTGGAACAATGTGGTATACCAGGGTCAACGTGCTGTCAATGGATTGATCCAGGGCATGTGAAGCATATGGCGTAAACCATGGAAAGTTTTGTGGGGCCTGGATGTGGAAAGGGAGCTGTGGTTTCAGTGCATTATACATGACAGCTGGAGACTGAGTGTGAACGAATGTGGCCTTTGTTGTCTTTCCTAGCAATACCTCGCACACATTCATGGGAGGAGGTTGTCATTTCATGTGTGGCGGGGTGGCGACGGGAATGAATAAGGGCAGACAGTGTGAATTACGTACATGTGTATATAGGTATATGTCTGTGTGTGTATATATATATGTATACGTTGAGAAGTATAGGTATGTATATGTGCTGTGTGTGGACGTACATGTATATACATGTGTATGTGGGTGGGTTGGGCCATTCTTTCATCTGTTTCCTTGCACTACCTCGCTAACGCGGGAGACAGCGACAGGGTATAATAAATAAATAAATACATTAAAAGTTGTGACAAACAACAAATCAGCCTCCTCTTTCCTCGATTAATTCAACTGCAATCCCATCGACTCTGGTCATCTTGTCACAATTCTGGGTGAGCCATTATTCAACTTGCGTAATGTAATGCTGCATGTTTGTTGTTGCATCTGTGGTGTTAGGGTGTTTTCATGTCTGCCTACGAAGGGACCTTGATGTTATAGTTTGCTGAAGGTAATGGAAGGTCATGTGGGAAGAGACAGGAGGGTTGGAGAAAGAACTGCTCCATGGGGAACTCCATTACAGAGTTTAAGGAGAATTAATTGTGAGTGGATCATGAGAGCTAGGTATGAAACTGTCCAACTATTTTTTGTCATGGTTGAGGGTAGTGTCAAATATCTTTTGTATGAAGGTATGGCTGGGGAACATGGAATGCTTTTTTGATATGTAACTGCTAACACTGCTATGTAGGAAAAGAGTTGTGGTTCGTTAAATTCCTCTAGGATGTGTTGTGTAAGGTGTGGACTAGTTGGGTCTAAAGCCATTTTGTGTGGTGAAAGTGGGATACTTTGCTTTATTCTGTTATGGATCAGTTTTCAAGAGAGTTTCATGAAATTTCACCATGTGTTCCCAGATATGCTTGATAAACCACTTGAAATAATGTTTAAAATGTCACTGGAGAGCACGAAAGCATCATGGGAATGGGAAAAGGAAACATCATACTTATGTATAAGAAGAGACCAGTCTTACTAACAAGTGTGGTGGGTAAGATTCTGGAAAAGATTATTAAAAAGCAAGTGGATGACTTTCTGCAAAGGAGAAATGATCTAAGTGAGGAACAGTAAGGTTTTAGGAAAAGGAGGTCATGTGCAACATATCTCTTAGAGTTCTACAAGACAGTGAGCTCAGTCCAAGAAAGAAGGAGGGAGAATAGGTGGACTGTTTGTAACTGGAATGCCAGAAAGTATGTGACTCTTTACTATATGAGAAGCTTGTTAAAAAGCTGGACAACCAGGCAGGAATAAGGGTGAAATTCTTTCAATGGATAAAGTATCATCTCAGTTGGAAGAAACAGAAGACACATGTTAGAAGAGCCTTTCACAAATGGGTGGAGGTGACCATTGGAGTGCCACAGGTTTTTGTTCTGAAACCATTACATGCAAGGGTAATAAGGGAAGTGAAAAACGAGGAATACTACATAAGCTTACATGAGAACTTAAACAGATTCCAAAGCTGGTTTGAAACATGGCTGATAAAATTCAACTTGAGGAAATATTACATAATGAGGATAAGACAAAGCAAAAGAAAGCCTCAACATGATTGTTATCTAGCAGGAAGTAAACTGCAGGATTCTGTGTGTAAGAAGGACTTGAGACTTTACATCATCTGAAACCTGTCACCAGAGTCCAATAGCAGGAGAATTAGTAACAAAACACACTCTCTTCTGGAAAATATCAGAATAGCTTTCAAGCATATGCATAAGGAAATACTTAGCAAATTATCCGTACCCTACATCAGGCAAAAACTAGAATATGTTTCTCAGGTTTGGTCACTGCACCTAAACAAGCACAAAAAATTAAGAGAGAAGGTTCAGGGGAGGGCTACAAACATGATGCCAAAATTAAGGGGGCTAAGTTAGAGGCATTAAACATGTCCATCTTGAAAGAAAAAAGAGTGAGGAGTGACTTGGTTACAACTAAGTTTTTAAAAATATCAATGACATGGACAGTGAACAGTTCTTCAGATGTTGAGATCAAGAAACTAGAATATATAACATTAAATTGAACAATAAAGTTGTTAAAATGGATGGAAAGATATACTTTTACTGCATAAGAGAGGTAGATGAATGGAACAGAATGACTGATGATATGGTTAATGCAAACAACATACAAAAATTTCAGAGGCTGTACGATAGTAAAGAAAATGTAAAAAAACGGGGTCTCACAAGTGTAATGGGACAACAGGAGGAGGGAAAGCTGGATGATTTGTAGGGCATTATCATCAGTATCATGTCATGTTATGTAGTTGCCCTTGACATATCTAAGGCTTTTGACAGGTTGTGGCATTGGGGTCTCACCTCTAAGCTTCCTTCTTTTGGCTTTCCTCCCTCACTTTGCTCCTTCATATATATAATTTCCTCTCTGGCTGATCTATATCTGGTTGTTGACGGATCAGCCTCCCCCTTTTCTCCATCAACAGTGGTGTCCTTCAAGGTTCTGTCTCCAACACTTTTTCTCCTTCTTTTAATGATTTCCTCTCCACGAATAATCCAAAGCACTCATACGCTGATGACTAAACAGTGAGTTCATCCAAGTCCCTCAATTCTGCATTCTGCTCCCTCTTCTCTCACTTGACACACATCTCATCTTGACACAGCTTCCTCAATAAACTCTGAACCACAATGTTGGTTCACCTTCTCTCTTATGCTCCAGAGAGCTGGCTGCTTGTATGCCCATACCAATAGCTAGACCACACAATACTCGGCAAGTTGATACATCACATGATTACTGTATGGCTATCAGCAACTCAAGGGGGGGCCATTTTGATACCTGCTTCTTTCCCTACACTTTGAAGATTTGAAACCCTCTATCTTCTCATGTCTTTCCCAATAACTATGACCTGGCACATTTCAAAAGACATGTTTTTCCACTTCATAAAAATTCATAGATACTCTCTCTTGTCTTTTCTTTTTTCATTTCATAGTTCTCTTTATATCTCAGTTAAGGCCTGGCCTTGATGTGGACTTAAGTTCATGACTGGAGCCTTCAACATGAAAAAAAAAGTTTCCAGATGACAGTGATTTTCTTGTGTAGCCATGAGTGATTGAAGATGTTTGTAAGTGCTTGGATTGTATCTGGGATAAAGTGGAATTATGTAAAAGTTTTCCATGTTATCAGGACCTATTGCAGGAGAGTTCCATAAGGTTCTAATTGCAATGCTTGAACCTTTGGCAGAAAAGGGTGGGTGGGCAGTTGTCTGTGCATGAATCATTATTATCATTATTATCATACTTTGTTGCTGCCTCCTGCGTTAGGGGGGTAGCACAAGGAAACAGACGAAAGAATGGCCCAACGCAGCCACATACACATGTATATAAATAAACGTCCACACACGCACATATACATACCTATACATCCAAACATATACATATATATATACATATATATATATTTTTTTTCTTTTTCTTTGCTTTGTCACTGTCTCCCGCGTTTGCGAGGTAGCGCAAGGAAACAGACGAAAGAAATGGCCCAACCCCCCCCATACACATGTATATACATACGTCCACACACGCAAATATACATACCTACACAGCTTTCCATGGTTTACCCCAGACGCTTCACATGCCTTGATTCAATCCACTGACAGCACGTCAACCCCGGTATACCACATCGCTCCTATTCACTCTATTCCTTGCCCTCCTTTCACCCTCCTGCATGTTCAGGCCCCGATCACACAAAATCTTTTTCACTCCATCTTTCCACCTCCAATTTGGTCTCCCACTTCTCGTTCCCTCCACCTCCGACACATATATCCTCTTGGTCAATCTTTCCTCACTCATTCTCTCCATGTGCCCAAACCATTTCAAAACACCCTCTTCTGCTCTCTCAGCCACACTCTTTTTGTTTCCACACATCTCTCTTACTCTTACATTACTTACTCGATCAAACCACCTCACACCACATATCGTCCTCAAACATCTCATTTCGAGCACATCCACCCTCCTGCGCACAACTCTATCCATAGCCCACGCCTCGCAACCATACAACATTGTTGGAACCACTATACCTTCAAACATACCCATTTTTGCTTTCCGAGATAATGTTCTCGACTTCCACACATTCTTCAAGGCTCCCAGAATTTTCGCCCCCTCCCCCACCCTATGATCCACTTCCGCTTCCATGGTTCCATCCGCTGCCAGATCCACTCCCAGATATCTAAAACACTTCACTTCCTCCAGTTTTTCTCCATTCAAACTCACCTCCCAATTGACTTGACCCTCAACCCTACTGTACCTAATAACCTTGCTCTTATTCACATTTACTCTTAACTTTCTTCTTTCACACACTTTACCAAACTCAGTCACCAGCTTCTGCAGTTTCTCACATGAATCAGCCACCAGCGCTGTATCATCAGCGAACAACAACTGACTCACTTCCCAAGCTCTCTCATCCACAACAGACTTCATACTTGCCCCTTTTTCCAAAACTCTTGCATTCACCTCACTAACAACCCCATCCATAAACAAATTAAACAACCATGGAGACATCACACACCCCTGCCGCAAACCTACATTCACTGAGAACCAATCACTTTCCTCTCTTCCTACACGTACACATGCCTTACATCCTCGATAAAAACTTTTCACTGCTTCTAACAACTTGCCTCCCACACCATATATTCTTAATACCTTCCACAGAGCATCTCTATCAACTCTATCATATGCCTTCTCCAGATCCATAAATGCTACATACAAATCCATTTGCTTTTCTAAGTATTTCTCACATACATTCTTCAAAGCAAAC
This sequence comes from Panulirus ornatus, assembly GCF_036320965.1. Classification (NCBI taxonomy): domain Eukaryota; kingdom Metazoa; phylum Arthropoda; class Malacostraca; order Decapoda; family Palinuridae; genus Panulirus; species Panulirus ornatus. The sequence goes on from NC_092249.1 coordinate 11,016,002, forward strand.
ACCTGATCCACACATCCTCTACCACTTCTGAAACAACACTGCTCTTCCCCAATCTGATGCTCTGGGAATACCTGGTTTAAAAAGCGAGATATACATAAGTATACTTATGTAAGTAGGAGAGATGGCCAGAGAGCGTTATTGGATTACGTGTTAATTGACAGGCGCGCGAAAGAGAGACTTTTGGATGTTAATGTGCTGAGAGGTGCAACTGGAGGGATGTCTGATCATTATCTTGTGGAGGCTAAGGTGAAGATTTGTATGGGTTTTCAGAAAAGAAGAGTAAATGTTGGGGTGAAGAGGGTGGTGAGAGTAAGTGAGCTTGGGAAGGAGACTTGTGTGAGGAAGTACCAGGAGAGACTGAGTACAGAATGGAAAAACGTGAGAACAATGGAAGTAAGGGGAGTGGGGGAGGAATGGGATGTATTTAGGGAATCAGTGATGGATTGCGCAAAAGATGCTTGTGGCATGAGAAGAGTGGGAGGTGGGTTGATTAGAAAGGGTAGTGAGTGGTGGGATGAAGTAAGAGTATTAGTGAAAGAGAAGAGAGAGGCATTTGGACAATTTTTGCAGGGAAAAAATGCAATTGAGTGGGAGATGTATAAAAGAAAGAGACAGGAGGTCAAGAGAAAGGTGCAAGAGGTGAAAAAAAGGGCAAATGAGAGTTGGGGTGAGAGAGTATCATTAAATTTTAGGGAGAATAAAAAGATGTTCTGGAAGGAGGTAAATAAAGTGCATAAGACAAGGGAGCAAATGGGAAGTTCAGTGAAGGGCGCGAATGGGGAGGTGATAACAAGTAGTGGTGATGTGAGAAGGAGATGGAGTGAGTATTTTGAAGGTTTGTTGAATGTGTTTGATGATAGAGTGGCAGATATAGGGTGTTTTGGTCGAGGTGGTGTGCAAAGTGAGAGGGTTAGGGAAAATGATTTGGTAAACAGAGAAGAGGTAGTAAAAGCTTTGCGGAATATGAAAGCCGGCAAGGCAGCAGGTTTGGATGGTATTGCAGTGGAATTTATTAAAAAAGGGGGTGACTGTATTGTTGACTGGTTGGTAAGGTTATTTAATGTATGTATGACTCATGGTGAGGCGCCTGAGGATTGGCGGAATGCGTGCATAGTGCCATTGTACAAAGGCAAAGGGGATAAGAGTGAGTGCTCAAATTACAGAGGTATAAGTTTGTTGAGTATTCCTGGTAAATTATATGGGAGGGTATTGATCGAGAGGGTGAAGGCATGTACAGAGCATCAGATTGGGGAAGAGCAGTGCGGTTTCAGAAGTGGTAGAGGATGTGTGGATCAGGTGTTTGCTTTGAAGAATGTATGTGAGAAATACTTAGAAAAGCAAATGGATTTGTATGTAGCATTTATGGATCTGGAGAAGGCATATGATAGAGTTGATAGAGATGCTCTGTGGAAGGTATTAAGAATATATGGTGTGGGAGGCAAGTTGTTAGAAGCAGTGAAAAGTTTTTATCGAGGATGTAAGGCATGTGTACGTGTAGGAAGAGAGGAAAGTGATTGGTTCTCAGTGAATGTAGGTTTGCGGCAGGGGTGTGTGATGTCTCCATGGTTGTTTAATTTGTTTATGGATGGGGTTGTAAGGGAGGTAAATGCAAGAGTCCTGGAAAGAGGGGCAAGTATGAAGTCTGTTGGGGATGAGAGAGCTTGGGAAGTGAGTCAGTTGTTGTTCGCTGATGATACAGCGCTGGTGGCTGATTCATGTGAGAAACTGCAGAAGCTGGTGACTGAGTTTGGTAAAGTGTGTGGAAGAAGAAAGTTGAGAGTAAATGTGAATAAGAGCAAGGTTATTAGGTACAGTAGGGGTGAGGGTCAAGTCAATTGGGAGGTGAGTTTGAATGGAGAAAAACTGGAGGAAGTGAAGTGTTTTAGATATCTGGGAGTGGATCTGTCAGCGGATGGAACCATGGAAGCGGAAGTGGATCATAGGGTGGGGGAGGGGGCGAAAATTTTGGGAGCCTTGAAAAATGTGTGGAAGTCGAGAACATTATCTCGGAAAGCGAAAATGGGTATGTTTGAGGGAATAGTGGTTCCAACAATGTTGTATGGTTGCGAGGCGTGGGCTATGGATAGAGATGTGCGCAGGAGGATGGATGTGCTGGAAATGAGATGTTTGAGGACAATGTGTGGTGTGAGGTGGTTTGATCGAGTAAGTAACGTAAGGGTAAGAGAGATGTGTGGAAATAAAAAGAGCGTGGTTGAGAGAGCAGAAGAGGGTGTTTTGAAATGGTTTGGGCACATGGAGAGAATGAGTGAGGAGAGATTGACCAAGAGGATATATGTGTCGGAGGTGGAGGGAACGAGGAGAAGAGGGAGACCAAATTGGAGGTGGAAAGATGGAGTGAAAAAGATTTTGTGTGATCGGGGCCTGAACATGCAGGAGGGTGAAAGGAGGGCAAGGAATAGAGTGAATTGGAGTCATGTGGTATACAGGGGTTGACGTGCTGTCAGTGGATTGAATCAAGGCATGTGAAGCGTCTGGGGTAAACCATGGAAAGCTGTGTAGGTATGTATATTTGCGTGTGTGGACGTGTGTATGTACATGTGTATGGGGGGGGGGGTTGGGCCATTTCTTTCGTCTGTTTCCTTGCGCTACCTCGCAAACGCGGGAGACAGCGACAAAGTATAAAAAAAAAAAAAAAAAAAATATATATATATATATATATATATATATATATATATATATATATATATGTCTTTGCGTGTGGAACTCCACCCTGTCACGTGTCAAAGACGATGAGTCTCCATTCTCCACCGGATCTTGTCCATTCAATAAATCTACTCGCAATGCTTAATCAAGGTGTTGAGGAATTCTGGTCACTCGTGTAAACGTATCATTGTTGTGATATAGTGAGGAATGGAGAATCCTGAAACGCCAATAGTGCTCAACGGATGAGCTTCACGCTCCTGTGGTACGCTATTGAAACTAGGAGTCGTGGATATGGCTTCAGCTTCAACGGTCAAGGGAGAAATAAGGGTTGTGATCAGGTCTGTACGAACTCAAGTGAACTCGGTGCAGTTGTGTTGCTAAAATGCACCTGAGGGACGTGTAATCTCGGGAGGCGAGAGGCATCGGTGGCAAAGTTGGAGCAGCAGCAGCAGCTTCTCACAGAACTGTAGGATGAGGGGCCACGTGATGGTTGGAGAGATTCGGGAGAACCGCTGTATCAACTCGACTCTGCACCTCCTCTACCTCCCCCAGTTGTGTGGTGGACAAGGGAGGAAGATCAAGAGGGGAGAGCATCGGAAAGTTGAGTGAGCAACAAGGGCCGGACCACGCGATGCTGACGTCTGGGATGTCGCCACGGCTGCTGATGGGGCGTCTCCGGAGTGGTCGACCGGATGACCTCCACGTTGGTGTTGACCGGATCGCTGACCTTGCTGGAGACGCGTGGATGTGATGACAACACTCCACGGCGGAGGCGCTGTGTTCCCTTGCAAGTGACACAGTGTCAGCAATGCAATAAAGACGTATCTTTACTGCCTGGAGATACGGGTGATGGAGAACGTAGTCGGCTGTGGATTCCGCCCTTAACGTCCAGTAGAACGAGCGCCAAGACAGTCAGTGGCACGTGCATCCTCTACAGTGACACATGCATTCTCTACAGCTGCATCTACATTCCTACCAAGACATACACATCATCTACAGAAAGTGAACTACGCGGGAAACGGCGATCAAATTTAAAGAGGGAAGTCAGCACCACAAGTAAAGCATCCTCCTCGAAGGCTCAGAGTGGGGTGCCTAAATGTGTGTGGATGTAACCAAGATGTGAAGACCCTTACTGGAAAAACAATCACTCTTGAAGTAGAACATTCAGACACAATTGAAAATGTGAAGGAAAATAGTGAAATTGGAGAAAAATGTAGCTTAGACATTGAAGCTTATTGATACAGTGGTTAAATTGATGAGAACTGCTATTGACGTTTGTGTAAATAAATTATACATTTCCTTTTTTCCATAGCCAGAGGTTGAACCATTATGTGACATTCTTTTTTTTTCATTCATTTCAAGCTTGTGCTACCTCGCAAACGCGGGAGACAGCGACAAAGTATAATAAAAAAAAAAAAATATTCAAGCTAGAAGTTTGTTTTCTAAATTGTTTCTTACATTTCTCATATGTATATATATGTATGTGTGTGAGTGTGTATATGTGCGTATGTATGTGTATGTGTGTGTATGTGTATATGTATATATATATGTATATTATCCCTGGGGGTAGGGGTGAAAGAATACTTCCCACGTATTCCTCGCGTGTCGTAGAAAGCGACTAGAGGGGACGGGAGCGGGGGGCCAGAAATCCTCCCCTCCTTGTATTAACTTTCTAAAATGGGAAACAGAAGAAGGAGTCACGCGGGGAGTGCTCATCCTCCTCGAAGGCTCAGAGTGGGGTGCCTAAATGTGTGTGGATGTAACCAAGATGTGAAAAAAGGAGAGATAGGTAGTATGTTTGAGGAAAGGAACCTGGATGTTTTGGCTCTGAGTGAAACGAAGCTCAAGGGTAAAGGGGAAGAGTGGTTTGGGAATGTCTGGGGAGTAAAGTCAGGGGTTAGTGAGAGGACAAGAGCAAGGGAAGGAGTAGCAATACTCCTGAAACAGGAGTTGTGGGAGTATGTGATAGAGTGTAAGAAAGTAAATTCTCGATTAATATGGGTAAAACTGAAAGTTGATGGAGAGAGGTGGGTGATTATTGGTGCATATGCACCTGGGCATGAGAAGAAAGATCAAGAGAGGCAAGTGTTTTGGGAGCAGCTGAATGAGTGTGTTAGTGGTTTTGATGCACGAGACCGGGTCATAGTGATGGGTGATTTGAATGCAAAGGTGAGTAATGTGGCAGTTGAGGGAATAATTGGTATACATGGGGTGTTCAGTGTTGTAAATGGAAATGGTGAGGAGCTTGTAGATTTATGTGCTGAAAAAGGACTGATGATTGGGAATACCTGGTTTAAAAAGCGAGATATACATAAGTATACTTATGTAAGTAGGAGAGATGGCCAGAGAGCGTTATTGGATTACGTGTTAATTGACAGGCGTGCGAAAGAGAGACTTTTGGATGTTAATGTGCTGAGAGGTGCAACTGGAGGGATGTCTGATCATTATCTTGTGGAGGCTAAGGTGAAGATTTGTATGGGTTTTCAGAAAAGAAGAGTGAATGTTGGGGTGAAGAGGGTGGTGAGAGTAAGTGAGCTTGAGAAGGAGATCTGTGTGAGGAAGTACCAGGAGAGACTGAGTACAGAATGGAAAAAGGTGAGAACAATGGAAGTAAGGGGAGTGGGGGAGGAATGGGATGTATTTAGGGAATCAGTGATGGATTGCGCAAAAGATGCTTGTGGCATGAGAAGAGTGGGAGGTGGGTTGATTAGAAAGGGTAGTGAGTGGTGGGATGAAGAAGTAAGAGTATTAGTGAAAGAGAAGAGAGAGGCATTTGGACGATTTTTGCAGGGAAAAAATGCAATTGAGTGGGAGATGTATAAAAGAAAGAGACAGGAGGTAAAGAGAAAGGTGCAAGAGGTGAAAAAAAGGGCAAATGAGAGTTGGGGTGAGAGAGTATCATTAAATTTTAGGGAGAATAAAAAGATGTTCTGGAAGGAGGTAAATAAAGTGCGTAAGACAAGGGAGCAAATGGGAACTTCAGTGAAGGGCGCAAATGGGGAGGTGATAACAAGTAGTGGTGATGTGAGAAGGAGATGGAGTGAGCATTTTGAAGGTTTGTTGAATGTGTTTGATGATAGAGTGGCAGATATAGGTTGTTTTGGTCATGGCGGTGTGCAAAGTGAGAGGGTTAGGGAAAATGATTTGGTAAACAGAGAAGAGGTAGTGAAAGCTTTGCGGAAGATGAAAGCCAGCAAGGCAGCAGGTTTGGATGGTATTGCAGTGGAATTTATTAAAAAAGGGGGTGACTGTATTGTTGACTGGTTGGTAAGGTTATTTAATGTATGTATGACTCATGGTGAGGTGCCTGAGGATTGGCGGAATGCGTGCATAGTGCCATTGTACAAAGGCAAAGGGGATAAGAGTGAGTGCTCAAATTACAGAGGTATAAGTTTGTTGAGTATTCCTGGTAAATTATATGGGAGGGTATTGATTGAGAGGGTGAAGGCATGTACAGAGCATCAGATTGGGGAAGAGCAGTGTGGTTTCAGAAGTGGTAGAGGATGTGTGGATCAGGTGTTTGCTTTGAAGAATGTATGTGAGAAATACTTAGAAAAGCAAATGGATTTGTATGTAGCATTTATGGATCTGGAGAAGGCATATGATAGAGTTGATAGAGATGCTCTGTGGAAGGTATTAAGAATATATGGTGTGGGAGGCAAGTTGTTAGAAGCAGTGAAAAGTTTTTATCGAGGATGTAAGGCATGTGTACGTGTAGGAAGAGAGGAAAGTGATTGGTTCTCAGTGAATGTAGGTTTGCGCAGGGGTGTGTGATGTCTCCATGGTTGTTTAATATCTTTATGGATGGGGTTGTTAGGGAGGTAAATGCAAGCGTTTTGGAAAGAGGGGCAAGTATGAAGTCTGTTGGGGATTTGAGAGCTTGGGAAGTGAGTCAGTTGTTGTTCGCTGATGATACAGCGCTGGTGGCTGATTCATGTGAGAAACTGCAGAAGCTGGTGACTGAGTTTGGAAAAGTGTGTGGAAGAAGAAAGTTAAGAGTAAATGTGAATAAGAGCAAGGTTATTAGGTACAGTAGGGTTGAGGGTCAAGTCAATTGGGAGGTGAGTTTGAATGGAGAAAAACTGGAGGAAGTGAAGCGTTTTAGATATCTGGGAGTGGATCTGGCAGCGGATGGAACCATGGAAGCGGAAGTGGATCATAGGGTGGGGGAGGGGGCGAAAATCCTGGGGGCCTTGAAGAATGTGTGGAAGTCGAGAACATTATCTCGGAAAGCAAAAATGGGTATGTTTGAAGGAATAGGTGTTCCAACAATGTTGTATGGTTGCAAGGCGTGGGCTATGGATAGAGTTGTGCGCAGGAGGATGGATGTGCTGGAAATGAGATGTTTGAGGACAATGTGTGGTGTGAGGTGGTTTGATCGAGTAAGTAACGTAAGGGTAAGAGAGATGTGTGGAAATAAAAAGAGCGTGGTTGAGAGAGCAGAAGAGGGTGTTTTGAAGTGGTTTGGGCACATGGAGAGAATGAGTGAGGAAAGATTGACCAAGAGGATATATGTGTCAGAGGTGGAGGGAACGAGGAGAAGTGGGAGACCAAATTGGAGGTGGAAAGATGGAGTGAAAAAGATTTTGTGTGATCGGGGCCTGAACATGCAGGAGGATGAAAGGAGGGCAGGGAATAGAGTGAACTGGATCGATGTGGTATACCGGGGTTGACCGTGCTGTCAGTGGGTTGAATCGGGGCATGTGAAGCATCTGGGGTAAACCTTGGAAAGCTGTGTAGGTATGTATATTTGCGTGTGTGGACGTATGTATATACATGTGTATAGGGGTGGGTTGGGCCATTTCTTTCGTCTGTTTCCTTGCGCTACCTCGCAAACGCGGGAGACAGCGACAAAGCAAGAAAAAAAAATGATTCATGGTGAGGTGCCTGAGGATTGTGGGAATGCTTGCATAGTGCCATTGTACAAAGGCAAAGGGGATAAGAGTGAGTGCTCAAATTACAGAGGTATAAGTTTGTTGAGTATTCCTGGTAAATTATATGGGAGGGTATTGACTGAGAGGGTGAAGGCATGTACAGAGCATCAGATTGGGGAAGAGCAGTGTGGTTTCAGAAGTGGTAGAGGATGTGTGGATCAGGTGTTTGCTTTGAAGAATGTATGTGAGAAATACTTAGAAAAACAAATGGATTTGTATGTAGCATTTATGGATCTGGAGAAGGCATATGATAGAGTTGATAGCGATGCTCTGTGGAAGGTTTTAAGAATATATGGTGTGGGAGGGAAGTTGTTAGAAGCAGTGAAAAGTTTTTATCGAGGATGTAAGGCATGTGTACGTGTAGGAAGAGAGGAAAGTGATTGGTTCTCAGTGAATGTAGGTTTGCGGCAGGGGTGTGTGATGTCTCTGTGGTTGTTTAATTTGTTTATGGATGGGGTTGTTAGGGAGGTGAATGCAAGAGTTTTGGAAAGAGGGGCAAGTATGCAGTCTGTTGTGGATGAGAGAGCTTGGGAAGTGAGTCAGTTGTTGTTCGCTGATGATACAGCGCTGGTGGCTGATTCATGTAAGAAACTGCAGAAGCTGGTGACTGAGTTTGGTAAAGTGTGTGAAAGAAGAAAGTTAAGAGTAAATGTGAATAAGAGCAAGGTTATTAGGTACAGTAGGGTTGAGGGTCAAGTCAATTGGGAGGTAAGTTTGAATGGAGAAAAACTGGAGGAAGTGAAGTGTTTTAGATATCTGGGAGTGGATCTGGCAGCGGATGGAACCATGGAAGCGGAAGTGAATCATAGGGTGGGGGAGGGGGCGAAAATTCTGGGAGCCTTGAAGAATGTGTGGAAGTCGAGAACATTATCTCGGTAAGCAAAAATGGGTATGTTTGAAGGAATAGTGGTTCCAACGATGTTGTATGGTTTTGTTGTATGGTTGCGAGGCGTGGGCTATGGATCGAGTTGTGCGCAGGAGGGTGGATGTGCTCGAAATGAGATGTTTGAGGACAATATAAGGTGTGACGTGGTTTGATCGAGTAAGTAATGTAAGGGTAAGAGAGATGTGTGGAAATAAAAAGAGTGTGGCTGAGAGAGCAGAAGAGCGTGTTTTGAAATGGTTTGGCCACATGGAGAGAATGAGTGAGGAAATATTGACCAAGAGGATATATGTGTCAGAGGTGGAGGGAATGAGGAGAAGTGGGAGACCAAATTGGAGGTGGAAAGATGGAGTGAAAAAGATTTTGAGTGATCGGGGCCTGAACATGCAGGAAGGTGAAAGGCGTGCAAGGAATAGAGTGAATTGGAACGATGAGGTATACCGGGGTCGACGTGCTGTCAATGGATTGAACCAGGGCATGTGAAGCGTTTGGGGTAAACCATGGAAAGTTGTGTGGGGCCTGGATGTGGAAAGGGAGCTGTGGTTTTGGTGCATTATTACATGACAGCTAGAGACTGAGTGTGAACAAATGGGGCCTTTGTTGTCTTTTCCTAGCACTACCTCGCACACATGAGGGGGAGGGGGTTGTTATTCCATGTGTGGCGAGGTGGCGATGGGAACAAATAAAGGCAGACAGTATGAATTATGTACATGTGTATATATGTATATGTCTGTGTGTGTATATATATGTGTACATTGAGATGTATAGGTATGTATATTTGCGTGTGTGGACGTGTATGTATCTACATGTGTATGTGGGTGGGTTGGGCCATTCTTTCGTCTGTTTCCTTGCGCTACCTTGCTAACGCGTGAGACAGCGACAAAGCAAAATAAATTAATAAAATAAATGTGCATGTGTGGGTGTTTATGTATATGCATGTGTATGTGGGTGAAAAACCTGTGTTTTGAAATCTGCCAGGTCATAGTTATGAGGAAGGACATGAGAAGGCAGAGTCCTAAAGCTTTGATGGGTAGGGAAAGAATCAGGTATCAAAACAGCCCACCCTTGAGTTGCTGATAGCCACATTGTAATTATGTGACTCAGCAGCTTGCCAAGCAGTGCATGGTCTAGCTAGTGGTGTGGGCACACTTGCAGCTAGCTCTCGGAAGCAAAAACTAAGGTAATACCAGTAAAGGAAGGAAAGTGAACCAACACTGCAGTGCCAAGCAAGGGGTCAAGTTTGGAAGCTAGCCTGGGACAGTTTATGAGTTGGACCACTTTTGACTAAACTCCATCAAGTAAGAATGCACAGCTAGAACTATCCCAGACGTAAAAGCAGTACTCCATATGAGGACAAATCAGTCCTTTGTATAAACACAGCACTTGTTCATAAGAAAAGAAGTTCCGACAACTAAACAGGACACTCAGTTTCTTACAGGCAGAATCAGCTATTCCTGTAATGTGAGGTTTCCATGAAAAAGTGCATGTTACAGTAATAACAAGTATGTTCATCAAGAGGTGGAATTATAGGACTGTCAAAGGAGAGACAAGAGGTGAGTGGAGTTTTCAACAGAGAGATGAGATGAAACTGGGTCTTGATGGCATTAAACTTAACAAGATTTTGTATAACCCATCGAGATATCCCATCCAAATCTGAGTTTATTGAGGAAGCTGTGTCAAGATGAGATGCACATTGAGTGAGAGAGGAGGGAGCAGAATTGAAGGATGTGGATGAATGCAGCATTGAGTCATCAGCATAAGAGTGCATTTCATTATTTGTGGAGGGGAGGAAATCTTTGAAAAAAAGAAGAAAAAGTGTAAGGGACAGGACAGAGCCTTGAGAGACACCACTGCTGATGGTAATAAAAAGGAAGAGGCTGATCCATCAACAATCACAAAGGCAGATCAGCCAGAAAGGAAGCAAAGTGAAGGAGGGAAATCAAAAGAGAGGAGCTTAGAGATGACACCCCAGTGCCACAACCTGTCAAGTATTTCATTTTTAATGCATCTATCCTCTTCCCACTTTTTGCATTCTGGGCCCATGACTAACATCCATACAGTACTGCCAGAGGTACTGTATTTTCTGTTGTAACCACCTGTGCCTTAACAGCCCCTTACCTCTCCTTTAACACTCTCTTCAATGCACCTAGGATCTTAGCCCTCTTTTCTGACTTATGACTCACTTCAGCCTCCATGGTTCCATCTACTACCATGTCCACTTCACTTTCCCATACCCCTAAAACTCTCCATTACTCACAGATTTCCTCATTCAGACTCACACTCAAACTAGCCAGTCTCCTACCCTACCACACTTATCAACTTAATGATACACTCTCCCAAACTCAAACACAAACTTCTGGAGATTCTCTTTAAAGTCTGCCACCAGAGCCATGTCATCTGCAAACAACAGCTGTTTCACCTCTAAGGCCATCCCATTCTGATCATATTTCAAATCCATCCCTTGCTCCAAAACCCTTGCACTTACCTTCCTCATCAATATGTCCACATACAGATTACGCAGCCATAGTGGTATCACATATCCCTCATGCAGACCAACTTTTACTTGCGAGGACTGACCCTCCTTCCTTCTTACTCACATATACACCTCACTCTTCTAATGAAATCTCACTGGATTCAGTAGCTTTCCTCCCATATCATATACTTGCATCACCTTTCACAAGGCATCTCTGTCAGCTCTATCATATGCTTTCTCTAAGTCCATCAGTGCCACATATAAATCCTCTTCTTTCCTGAAATATTTCTCAAAGTTTTAAAAGCAAACACTTGGTCCACAAATCTTCTATCTCTCCTAGAGCCACACTGTTCTTCCCAGTCTGAGACTTTTTGCATGCCATTATCATCTCAATCATCCCTCTCATTCACCTTAGCTGGTATACATAATAGACCCATAACTCTGTAGTTCAAGCATTTAATTTTGTTCCCCATGTCTTTATATAAGGACAATATTCATGCATCCTGCTAGTCCTCAGACACTTTACCTTGGGCCATGCATGCATTGAAAAGCCTATCTAATCAATCAACATATCAACTTTTTTAAGAAACTTAATTGCAGTCCCATCCTTAAAGAAGGCTTTTACCACCTTTTCTCTTTCACAAAACCATTTGCCGTGATTCTATATCTTCACATACCAACTCATCTAAATCTTACCACATCCACCATCCTATCATCTGAAACATTTGAGAGTACCTAACAACACTCATTCCACCTTTTTCACCTTTTCTTTACCTGCTAACTCATTTGCTTCTCTCTCTGTCACTCCCATTTCTTATCTTGTTCTTGGCACACTAATTAATTCACTGCAAAATATTTTGCAATTCTAACTGGGGTTTACCAATACTCTCTCACACTCTCTCATTTATACGCTTTCTCAGCTCGTTCTTTTACCATTTTTGCATAATTTGCAGCCATAAAACCAACTTCTCATAAGCTGAACCTCATCTGTCTATTTCCTCAACTAATACCTCTAAAACCCAACTGACTAAGGGTACCTCTATTCTCTTATTTTCTAATCTCTAGCTATAATCTATACTATAGTATTCCTGACCCCTCGTCATTGACCAGTACCTTAAATACACAGCAGTCTAAAAGACTGTGTCATACTTACCGAGAGAAGAGGATGACGAGAAGTTATTTGGGTTGGAGCTATGCTGAAAGCACATAAATTGCTTCCAACAAGTCCCCCCGCCTCAACTGTTAATACCGGAAAAATATCACCAGCACTCAGGTCCCACACATGCAACCTGTAACATAAAAAGAAACTGGAGGAAATAATGAAGAAGTCATCCTTTATATCTTGGTGAGTTGCATAATAAAGATTAAGTTGTAGAGTTTTCCCTGTTAAAGATATTGTACTAAATCTTACATTGTAACTGAACAGTGCATTCTCCAGCCGGGATTGGAATCTGCATCAATATGTTATGGGATAAAATGATAACTGCAACCTTTTTTTTTTGCTGATGATCATTTGGATCATCAACATAAGAAATACAGTTGAAGTGCATCATTTTTAACAACTGTTTCCATGGATGTATTCTGTCATCTGTGTTTCAGAAATGTTCATGTAATGGGATTACAGTGTCTGAAAAAACCACCTCTGTATATTTTCAAAGGCAATACACAGCTAAGATCCATTGTATGCAAAAGCATGTGACGCTCTCAAGGAGAAATCACTGACATTCTAGTTGCTGAAACTAGTGCTTCTAATGGTGTGAGCACCAGCAACCCATCTCACTGTGCTTCAGGCTATCTTTAGGAAAGGATGTTCTTTCTTTACTCCTGGCTGCCACTTCATTTTGGGAATTTCAATTCTGGGCAGTGTATTTCTTCCAACTGTGCTTCAAGATGGTTAGCACTTAGAGAGCCTGAATCCTGTGTGAAGACAAAAAAATGAGGGTTTACATGAGATTTATAGGTGCTTAGAATTCACTATCAGGCAGCTGCTCGCCAAACCCCTGCTTATGAAGGAAGAGAAACACTAATGACTTATTTGCAAAGATATATGAGGATTAGAATGAGCAAGAGTGGAGTAAGGTGAAGTTTTCCAATGAAAGTTTCCTTCAAGTGTGTGTAGTCAAGGCAGGAGAGGGAGAGGAGGCCAGATAATGCCAGTCAGTATGACTCATTTCACAGAAGACAGTAAAACATTCAGATGATATAATGACCTGGAGTAGCTTTAGTGGTGCAATAGGTTAGGGAGGGCTGTACCTAAAAACACTACAGTCGATGGACAGCAAACCATCTGCTTCCTTTTTATGAGGTTCATGGTTCTGGTTACTTTATGCAGGATAGTGCCCCCTGCCATACAACTTAAAAAGGTGAAGAACTAGTTAACAGAGCAACAGAAAATATTCAACCACTGGAGTGGCCTAGGAAACCCCCAGACCTTAACCCAATCGAGAAATGCTGGAGCCAGATGAAAGTTTAGCTTACTTTCTGCAACACCTCATCAGTGTCTAATCATATTCAGGAGAACAAGACCCTAAGGACTCAAAATATGGACCTAAATTTAGGAACCTTCCCAATTCCATGCCCATAAGGCTGCAGATGGTAATTAAAGATGTAAAAGAGATGAAAAAGTACTAAAATATAAGTTTGATATTGCCTTTAAAAATATATGGGGGCAGACAAGTTCTGTGTGAACACTGTATGTAGCATGAACTCATGTCAAATAATGTAGGTGTGCACAATAGTTTCAACACTCCTAACAAAATTTTAACAAATGAATATAGACAAAGGTACCAATGAAAAGTTAGGAAAATATTATGCATACACCATCCTACAATAAATCTGTCATAAGCTTTCTCCAGATCCATAATAGCTGCATACAGCTTCTTACCTTTCACTAGATACTTTTCCACAGTCATTCTCACTACAAAAATCTGATCCAAAAATTCCCTCCCCTGCTCCTCACTTGTTCTGCATTAAGTTACTTCATCTCTCTACCAAATATCACTCATGCATATACTTTCCTGGTATGCTTAACAGATTTATTTCCCTATAATTGCAATAAATATTCTTTGCAACTTTTCCTTTGAATAAGGAAAAAATAATAGCTTTCACCTAATCTTCTGTTTCCATGCTAGATTACATATCAAATGCATCCACTCCACCACACTTCCTCCTTCATACTTCAACACCAGCAATAATTACATCCAATCCAGGTACTTTTCCTACCTTCAAGCACATTATTACCCTGTTTAACTCCCTTTTTGCAATGGACACCTGCACTTCTAACCTTTTCCTTCCATCCTCCATACTCATGCATAAAACAATTGCTACTTAATCCATCAGTTCTTCAAAAGACTCCTTCCATCCTCCTTGTACTTCCTCCTTTTCATTCAGCAACTCCCCTTCCATACTTCTCACACTTACATTTTCATTCTTACATTCACCTCATTTGTTGCTCACCTTCTTCTAGTACAATATCTTTTATTTTTCATGCTTGTTTATTATACTTGATCACCATTTCCTAAGTTAGCAAGGAAGTGCCAGGAAACAGAAGAAGAAAGACCCATCCATTCTCTTACACATATATATACACATAACATAACATAACATACATAACATACAGGGGCATAAGTTTGTTGAGTATTCCTGGAAAATTATATGGGAGGGTACTGACTGAGAGACTGAAGGCATGTACAGAACATCAGATTGGGGAAGAGCAGTGTGATTTCTGAAGTGGTAGAGGATGTGTGGATCAAGTGCCTGCTTTGAAGAATGTATGTGAGAAATACTCAGAAAAACAAATGGATTTGTATGTAGCATTTATGGATCTGGAGAAGGCATGTGATAGGGTTGATAGAGATGCTTTGTGCAAGATTTTAAGAGTATATGGTGTGGGAGGTAAGTTGCTAGAAGCAGTGAAAAGTCTTTGCTAAGGATGTAAGGCATGTGTACGAGTAGAAAGAGAGGAGAGCGATTGGTTCCCAGTGAATGTCAGTCTGTGGCAGGGGTGTCTGATATCCCCATGGTTGTTAAATTTGTTTATGCATGGGGTGGTAAGGGAGGTTAATGCAAGACATTTGGAGAGAGGCATGAGTATGCAGTCTGTTGTGGATGAGAGGGTCTGGGAAGTGAGCCAGTTGTTGTCTGCCAATGAGACAGCTCTAGCGGCTGATTCATGTGAGAAAGTGCAGAGGTTGGGGAATAAGTTTGGAAAAGTGTGAGAAAGGAAAAAGTTAAGAGTAAATGTGAGTAAGAGCAAGGTTATTAGGCTCAGTAAGGTTGAAGGACAAGTCAATTGGAATGTAAGTTTGTATGGAGAAAAATTGGAGGAAGTGTCTTTGGTATCTGGGAGTGGACTTAGCAGCAGACGAATCCATGGAAGCAAAAGTGAGTCACAGGGTGGGGGAGGGGGCAAAGGTTCTGGCAGCGATGAAGAATGTGTGGAAAGAGAGAACGTTATCTTGGAGAGCAAAAATGGGTATGTTTGAAGGAACAGTAGTTCCAACAACGTTATATGGTTTTAAGGCATGGGCTATAGATAGGGTTGTATGGAGGAGAATGGATGTGTTGGAAATGAAGTGTTTGAGGACAACATTTGGTGTGAGGTGGTTTGACTGAGTAAGTAATGTAAGGGTAAGAGAGATGTGTAGAAATAAAAAGAGTATGGTTAAGAGAGCAGAAGAGGGTGTGTTGAAATGGTTAGGACATATGGAGAGAATGAGTGAAGAAAGACTGACAAAGAGGATATATGTCAGGGGTGGAGGGAACAAGGAGAAGCAGGAGACCAAATTGGAGGTGGAAGGATGGAGTGAAAAACATTTTGAACGATTGGAGCCTGAACATGCACGAGGGTGAGAGGCATGCAAGGAATAGAGTGAATTGGAACAATGTGGTATAAAGCGGTCGACATGCTGTCAATGGACGAAACCAGGGCATGTGAAGCGTCTGGGATAAACCATGGAAAGATGTGTGGGGCCTGGATGTGTGTATAGGGAGCTGTGGTTTTGGTGCATTACACATAACAGCTAGAGACTGAGTGTGAACAAATGTGGCCTTTTTTGTTTGTTTTCCTGGTGCTGCCTCGCTGAAGCAGGGGATGGTGATGCTTTTTTCCTGTGAAGTGAGGTAGCGCTGGGAATGTATGAAGGCAAGCAAGTATGAATATGTACATGTGTATGTATGTAATGTCTGCATACATGTATGTATATGTGTGTATGTTAATGTATATATATTTGTGTATGAATGGATGGGCCATTCTTTGTCTGTTTCCTGGCACTACCTTGCTGATGCAAGAGGTGAATGAGAGTTGGGGTGAGAGACTATCAGTAAATTTTAGGGAGAATAAAAAGATGTTCTGGAAGGAGGTAAATAGGGTGCGTAAGACAAGGGAGCAAATGGGAACTTCAGTGAAGGGCGTAAATGGGGAGGTGATAACAAGTAGTGGTGATGTGAGAAGGAGATGGAATGAGTATTTTGAAGGTTTGTTGAATGTGTCTGATGACAGAGTGGCAGATATAGGGTGTTTGGGTCGAGGTGGTGTGCAAAGTGAGAGGGTTAGGGAAAATGATTTGGTAAACAGAGAAGAGGTAGTAAAAGCTTTGCGGAAGATGAAAGCCGGCAAGGCAGCAGGTTTGGATGGTATTGCAGTGGAATTTATTAAAAAAGGGGGTGACTGTATTGTTGACTGGTTGGTAAGGTTATTTAATGTATGTATGACTCATGGTGAGGTGCCTGAGGATTGGCGGAATGCGTGCATAGTGCCATTGTACAAAGGCAAAGGGGATAAGAGTGAGTGCTCAAATTACAGAGGTATAAGTTTGTTGAGTATTCCTGGTAAATTATATGGGAGGGTATTGATTGAGAGGGTGAAGGCATGTACAGAGCATCAGATTGGGGAAGAGCAGTGTGGTTTCAGAAGTGGTAGAGGATGTGTGGATCAGGTGTTTGCTTTGAAGAATGTATGTGAGAAATACTTAGAAAAGCAAATGGATTTGTATGTAGCATTTATGGATCTGGAGAAGGCATATGATAGAGTTGATAGAGATGCTCTGTGGAAGGTATTAAGAATATATGGTGTGGGAGGCAAGTTGTTAGAAGCAGTGAAAAGTTTTTATCGAGGATGTAAGGCATGTGTACGTGTAGGAAGAGAGGAAAGTGATTGGTTCTCAGTGAATGTAGGTTTGCGGCAGGGGTGTGTGATGTCTCCATGGTTGTTTAATTTGTTTATGGATGGGGTTGTTAGGGAGGTAAATGCAAGAGTTTTGGAAAGAGGGGCAAGTATGAAGTCTGTTGGGGATGAGAGAGCTTGGGAAGTGAGTCAGTTGTTGTTCGCTGATGATACAGCGCTGGTGGCTGATTCATGTGAGAAACTGCAGAAGCTGGTGACGGAGTTTGGTAAAGTGTGTGGAAGAAGAAAGTTAAGAGTAAATGTGAATAAGAGCAAGGTTATTAGGTACAGTAGGGTTGAGGGTCAAGTCAATTGGGAGGTGAGTTTGAATGGTGAAAAACTGGAGGAAGTGAAGTGTTTTAGATATCTGGGAGTGGATCTGTCAGCGGATGGAACCATGGAAGCGGAAGTGGATCATAGGGTGGGGGAGGGGGCGAAAATTTTGGGAGCCTTGAAAAATGTGTGGAAGTCGAGAACATTATCCCGGAAAGCAAAAATGGGTATGTTTGAAGGAATAGTAGTTCCAACAATGTTGTATGGTTGCGAGGCGTGGGCTATGGATAGAGTTGTGCGCAGGAGGATGGATGTGCTGGAAATGAGATGTTTGAGGACAATGTGTGGTGTGAGGTGGTTTGATCGAGTAAGTAACGTAAGGGTAAGAGAGATGTGTGGAAATAAAAAGAGCGTGGTTGAGAGAGCAGAAGAGGGTGTTTTGAAATGGTTTGGGCACATGGAGAGAATGAGTGAGGAAAGATTGACCAAGAGGATATATGTGTCGGAGGTGGAGGGAACGAGGAGAAGAGGGAGACCAAATTGGAGGTGGAAAGATGGAGTGAAAAGGATTTTGTGTGATCGGGGCCTGAACATGCAGGAGGGTGAAAGGAGGGCAAGGAATAGAGTGAAGTGGAGCGATGTGGTATACAGGGGTTGACGTGCTGTCAGTGGATTGAATCAAGGCATGTGAAGCGTCCGGGGTAAACCATGGAAAGCTGTGTAGGTATGTATATTTGCGTGTGTGGACGTGTGTATGTACATGTGTATGGGGGGGGGTTGGGCCATTTCTTTCGTCTGTTTCCTTGCGCTACCTCGCTAACGCGGGAGACAGCGACAAAGTATAAAAAAAAAAAAAAAATATATACATATCAATTATTCTATTCATATTTATTATACTTAATCGTTGTTTCCCATGTCAGCGAGGTAGCACCAGGAAACAGACAAAGAATGGCCCATCCACTCATATGCACATATATATGCATAAATGTCCATACATGCACATATACATACACATACAGAGACATATAAATATATAAACATGTACATATTCATACTTGCTTGCCTTCATCCATTCCTGTTACTGCCCCGTCCCAAAGAAAAGATCATCGCTACCCCCAGCTTCAGCGAGTTAGCACCAAGAAAACAGACAAAAAGTCCAAATTCATTCACACTCAGTCTTAAGCAGTCATGTATAATGCGCCGAAACCACAGCTCCCTATCCACATACAGGCACAACAGACCTTTTCATGGATTACCCCAGACGTTTCACATGTCCTGGTTCAGTCCACTGACTGCAGGTCGACCACAGTATACCACATCAATCTGATTCACTTTATTCCTTGCGCACCTCTCGCCCTCTTGTGTGTTCAGACCCTGATTGCACAAAATCTTTTTTACTCCATCCTTCCATCTCCAATTTGGTCTCCTAGTTTTCCTTGTTTCCTCCACCTTTGACACATATACAAATGTACATATTCATACTTGCTTGCCTTCATCCATTCCAGGCGCTACCCCTCCCCACAGGAAACAGCATCGCTAACCCCTGTGTCAGCAAGGTAGTGCCAGGAAAACAGACAATAAAGGCCACATTCAGTCACACTCAGTCTCTAGCTGTCATGTGTAATGCACTAATACAACAGCTCCCTATTCACATCCAGGCCCCACAGATCTTTCCATGGTTCACCTTAGATGTTTCACATGCCCTGGTTCAGTCTACTGATAGTACATTGACAGTGGTATACCACATCATTTTGATTCACTCTATTTACTCTAAAGTAACATTAGAATTTCTTTGGATGTGTCATCTGTAGTTCAAGAAAAGCTGTATATGCTTTCAGCAAGCATGGTAGGTAACTTCCAACAAAGATCCTGAGTAAAAGATTTTCAGACATCATTAGATTACACCTGTTATCATTCATACGAAATGCTGGAATCTCTCACAAAGAAAATAAAGAACGACAACTTTAGTGAAAATGTGTGTCCAGAGCAAGGATTCAACTACGTCTCTCTACATCCTATATGCTATCGTCCACATCAGAGGCAAGAGGGCCACTGCACATCTGCCTACACACTGCCATCTGAGATGCGACATTAACAACCTTCAAAATGCCTTATTTTACAGTGGACATCATAAAAAGATATGCTTGTCTTTGACGTCAACAATATGATGAACAGAACTTTAAAAAGTTACAAGAATCAAATAATCACCCTGATGTGGATAGTGTTACTAGATACCCCACCATATTATGGGGTACAACCATTTGATGTAATATGTCTAGTATGCATGCATCTACATGACTCCTTACAAATATCATGCAACTATTCTAGATATATGAACATCAAGGAAAATATGCAGTACTCCTGAGAGTAGTGAAATAAAATTACACTGACCTTGCATGAGAATCCAGGACATAAAAGACACATGGACGAGCAGGTGACCACTGCAAGTCTACAATAGGAGATGAGTCTGGAGCAGATTGCCAAGAAGTGAGAGGTCGATCTGTTTCTGTACTATGAAGGCGCACAATACCATCCCCACCACCAACCAGCAGGTATCGGCTATCATGTGGACATAGAGCTAAACATAATGCCTCGCAGCCAGGTTCTGAAACGATAAGCTTACCTTAGATATATCTAAATTTTCATATTTCAGTGAGCAAATACCATGGAGCAACTATATCACTCTTACATCTTTAACTGTTAACTTCACCACTTACTACACTCAAAATTTTCTGTCTGCTAATATTCAGTATCCTGCTATTCTTCCATCATATCATAAATGCAGGTTACAAGATAAATTGTTGAGTGGTTTACACAGAATTATCCTAAAACATTATAATTACAAATATCTCCACACTCTTAACTGTTAAACTCTGCTATTGATAATTGTAGCTGCCTCAAAGCGCACAGAAAATTGGTGTCCTTAGGATTTTCTATTTACCTGGAAAATGTTATTCTGTTTTCTATACAAAACACAAACTGCAATATATGGAAGGCACTAACATCTTGGTGGCACTGACTGATTGCTATGCAATGAAAGCTACCTCTAGCAAACACACTTCATAGAAATAGGGCATTTTAGGATGTGTGTATTTCCTCTTGAACTCTGTAATCATGTTCCAGAGCACAAATGTTTTATAAAGAATTATCATAGTCCACCTCTTAGAATGAAAGCACTGTTTGTGAGCATAATGTACAAATTCTGATGGAAAAGCTTTTACATAAAGTGTTTCTTGAGGCACGTTTTCTTCATTGATATGGTGTAAGACACTATGTAAGAGCAGCATGATATTGTAATTCATGCTTATGTATTTCTTAAAATTCATTGCTTCAGAACAAAGCTTGAGGCACTTGCACTTTGAAAAGAAAAATTACTTATGTATGTACATTTACATAAAGTTCACTATCCATGCAATTACCCATTTGTACAGTATGGGGAGAAAGTTTTACTCTCTTTGGGTTACTTGTTGAAAAAGCCACTTAACCTCATGGAATGAAGGAAAAATGACAAGTATACTCATCCACAGTGATGCCAATCCACAATAAGTTAAGATTAGGAGTGAAAATTTTAAATCATTGACAAGATTGGCAGCGAACTGTGAATCTTCAATGAACAACCAATGCAGTTCAAGGGTCAAGTGTCAAAATCCTGTGAGTTTGCAGCAGAACATGCCATCACAAATAAGTCAGTAAAAACACTAAATGTGGCAATTCCTCTAATGTACAATATACTGAGCCTAACATTTGTTCCCTCAGTTTCAATAAAAGCCTCACTTAACTAAGACACATAATTACTAATTGTAGGAGACAATGATATAAATAACACAGGCTTGCATTTCAAAACTCTTTTTCAAAGGTCAAAGGTTTTTCAACTGATTTAAGTTAAGTTTTGTATGCTGAATTAAAAAATGAACCCCATTTTTCTTAATCAGGTCAGGATTTTTAGATATGCTGGATTTGAAAAAGTACCGATATGTTTCAATTGGTATTACTGAACTGGTCTTTATGAGTGATGTTGTAGTCCTAACTTGTCATGAGTGCCTTTAAAATAACCTATTTTTCTTCATATCAGATCTGAATTGATACTACAATGAATCAAAAGTGTAAGAGCCACCCAGAGAGATTCTGCTATATCTGTGGCAAGGTGATTCTTTTAGACCATCGAGCAAGAATTACACATTTTCTGAAGAAGCCATATCACGCTTACTTTGCAGTAAAACTAGGCGACCAAGATAAACCATTTGCCCCTCATATTTGTTGCAAAACATGTGTTCAAAACCTACGGAATTGGAGGAGAAAAACAAAGAAGAGTATGCCATTTGGTGTTCCAATGGTGTGGTGGGAAGGGAAAGATCATACCACTGACTGTTATTTCTGCATGACAGATCTGCAGGGCATCAACTGCAAGAATAAGCATCATGTTCATTGTCCAAATGTTCCATCAGCAATAAAGCCAGTCCCACATGGTTCAGGTGTTCCTGAACCTGATGTTAACATGGAATCGTCATCCGAATCCAAGGCTGGAGATGTGACCGATGAAGATAGGTCTGGTACATTTGAGCCACGAGAAAAGGGCCAACCAGTGCCACTGAGCCAAGCTGAGCTCAATGATCTAACCTGAGACTTGAACCTGTCCAAGGAGTCTGCTCAGCTGTTAGGTTCGTGCCTTCATGAGAAACATCTGCTGGCACCAGAGACTATGTTCTTTTGGTATAGAAACTGTGAGAAAGAGTTTCAAAAATTCTTTTCATTTGATAAAGCATCTTCACTAGTCTACTGCAATATCATCACTGACCTGACTAAATCAATGGGTTTCAAGTATGACTGTACAAAATGGAGACTTTTCATTGATTCATCAAGTAGAAATCTCAAGACTAGGTGCACTTATATCAGTAAAAATGCACTTCTCATCTGGACTATTTTCCAAAGAATTGTGGTGACTTCAATGAAGAGCAGGGGAAACATTTTCACAAGGATATCCAAGTAATGGAGGAACACTAAAGAGGCCAACTACTGCTGGTATCCAAAATTGGATGTGGTGTCTGCTAAGCACAAATGAAAGTCCTTGAAGAGGGTATTCATCCCTGATCAGCCTATTTTCTTATATTGTATCTTTCTTTAGATCTGTATGATCAACCTGCAAGGCCTTCATGTTACATTATTCCACTAGATGAATCCACTCTGCCAATAAAACTAGAAATGAATATTTTTTGAAAGTGATATATATTGAAACTTTGACCTGATTGAGAAAAATGGATATGTTTTTCAAAATCAGCATGACAAACTGATCTAAGAACAGCAAACATATTCTTGACCTTTAAAATCATGCAGACCAGTGTAATCAATGCAGATAAGTAAGTGCCACACATAACACCTGAAATAAGAAATGTTCTTATTTTGTGTACTGCTTTGTTTCTCATGTACAACAAAAAACACAGTACAGTATTGTAATCAAATCCAGAGTCTGCCAAAATGACATTCTTGAATATCTTTTTTTCTGAATCCCTTAACTGACAACATCCATGGCTATCGAGCAATCTACCATATGCCTTTTCCTTCTCTTCCATAGCATTTCTAATCTCTTCTGTCCACTATGCATTGCTGTTTTAATTCCTCTATCTCAAGACGTTGGATCCAACTACTAACTCTACATCCTTTAACAGTATGTATCTAAACATTTTAAACACCTCATTCACACATGATTGTACCCTAAATACCCTTAACACATCCCATAAAGCATTCAACTCAAATCTGTCATGCACTTTTTCTGAGGGTAATAAACAAAAATCAAAGAGTTATTCATCTAATAAAATACTGCCTGAAAATTCATTATATATCATTCATAAATCAAATCTATAAGCAGTTCAAAGAAGATCCGGTGACACTAACCAATTTCTGGCACATATGACTTTGGGTGTATCCGTGAAGCATGGCGTGAGCAGCGAGCAACAGTTCCACTCCCAGTGGCAACAAACAACTGACTAGTGTCACTAGGGTCTAATCTTAAACTGTGACAATTAATGCCTCCAACCAGAGGGGTTTCACTGAAAAAAGAAAACAATAAAATTACTAACCAGTTCTTGAACCCTTAAATGCAAAGAGCTATCATTAGGTGACTTGCATAGAAGGAGCTACGTAAGAATCATATGAGAACCAGGTTTTCAAGGACTATACTAAACAATCTTCCAATATTCTAGAATCAAGATAGTTGCTCTGTCTCTCTTCAACATGACAGATGCTTCTTACAGAGACTATCACTCTCTGAAAATAATTATGACAAATATATCGAGGATGTAAGGCATGTGTACGTGTAGGAAGAGAGGAAAGTGATTGGTTCTCAGTAAATGTAGGTTTGCGGCAGGGGTGTGTGATGTTTCCATGGCTGTTTAATTTGTTTATGGATGGGGTTGTTAGGGAGGTGAATGCAAGAGTTTTGGAAAGAGAGCCAAGTATGCAGTCTGTTGTGGATGAGAGAGCTTAGGAAGTGAGTCAGTTGTTGTTCGCTGATGATACAGCGCTGGTGGCTGATTCATGTGAGAAACTGCAGAAGCTGCTGACGCAGTTCGGTAAAGTGTGTGAAAGGAGAAAGTTGAGAGTAAATGTGAATAAGAGCAAGGTTATTAGGTACAGTAGGGTTGAGGGTCAAGTCAATTGGGAGGTAAGTTTAAATGGAGAAAAACTGGAGGAAGTGAAGTGTTTTAGATATCTGGAAGTGAATTTGGCAGCGGATGGAACCATAGAAGCGGAAGTGAATCAAAGGGTGGGGGAGGGGGCGAAAATTCTGGGAGCCTTGAAGAATGTGTGGAAGTCGAGAACATTATCTTGGAAAGCAAAAATGGGTATGCTTGAAGGAATAGTGGTTCCAACAATGTTGTATGGTTGCGAGGCATGGGCTATGGATAGAGTTTTGCGCAGGAGGGTGGATGTGCTGGAAATGAGATGTTTGAGGACAATATATGGTGTAAGGTGGTTTGATCAAGTAAGTAATAATAGGGTAAGAGAGATGAGGTAACAAAAAGAGTGTGGTTGAGAGAGCAGAAGTGGGTGTTTCGAAATGGTTTGGTCACATGCAGAGATTGAATGAGGATAGACTGACCAAGAGGATATATGTGTCAGACTTGGAGGGAACGAGGAGAAGTGGGAGACCAAATTGGAGTGAAAAAGATTTTGAGTGATTGGGGCCTGAACATGCAGGAGGGTGAAAGGCGTGCAAGGAATAGAGTGAATTGGAACAATGTGGTATACCGGGGTCGACATGCTGTCAATGGATTGAACCAGGGCATGTGAAGCGTCTGGGGTAAACCATGGAAAGTTCTGTGGGGCCTGGATGTGGAAAGGGAGCTGTGGTTTTCAGTGCATTATTACATGACAGCTAGAGAGTGAGTGTGAACGAATGTGGCCTTTGTTGTCTTTCCTAGTGCTACCTTGCACACATGAGGGGGGAGGGGGCTATTATTCCATGTGTGGCTAGGTGACGATGGGAATGAATAAAGGTAGACAGTATGAATTATGTACATGTGTATGTATGTATATGTCTGTGTCTGTGTATATATATGTATACAATGAGATGTATAGATATGAATATTTGCGTGTGTGAACGTGTATGTGTATACATGTGTATGTGGGTGGGTTGGGCCATTCTTTCGGCTGTTTCCTTGCGCTCCCTCACTAACGCGGGAGACAGCGACAAAGCAAAACAAATATAAATAAATATATATCTATGATTGGGAATACCTGGTTTAAAAAGAGAGATATACATAAGTATACATATGTAAGTAAGAGAGATCGCCAGAGAGCATTACTGGATTACATGTTAATTGATAGGCACACGAAAGAGATACTTTTGGATGTTAATGTGCTGAGAGGTGCAGCTGTAGTGATGTCTGATCATTATCTTGGGAGGCGAAGGTGAAGATTTTTAGAGGTTTTCAGAAAAAAAAAAAGAGAATGTTGGGGTCAAGAGAGTGGTGAAAGTAAGTCAGCTTCGGAAGGAGACTTGTGTGAGGAAGTACCAGGAGAGACTGAGTACAGAATGGAAAAAGGTGAGAACAAAGGATGTAAGGGGAGTGGGGGAGGAATGGGATGTACTTAGGGAAGCAGTGATGGCTTGCGAAAAAGATGCCTGTGGCATCAGAAGCGTGGGAGGTGGGCAGATTAGAGAAGGTAGTGAGTGGTGGGATGAAGATGCAAGATTATTAGTGAAAGAGAAGAGAGATGCATTTGGATGATTTTTGCAGGGAAAAATGCAAGTGACTAAGAGATGTATAAAAGTCTTTAAAGAGGCAGGAGGTCAAGAGAAAGGTGCAAGAGGTGAAAAAGAGGGCAAATGAGAGTTGCGGTGAGAGAGTATCACTGAATTTTAGGGAGAATAAAAAGATGTTTTGGAAGAAGGTAAATAAAGTGCGTAAGACAAGGAAACAAATGGGAACGTCGGTGAAGAGGGCTAATGGGGAGGTGATAACAAGTAGTGGTGATGTGAGAAGGAGATGGAGTGAGTATTTTGAAGGTTTGTTCAATGTGTTTGATGATAGAGAGCAGATATAGGGTGTTTTGGTTGAGGTAGTGTGCAAAGTGAGAGGTTTAGGGAAAATGATTTGGTAAACAGAGAAGAGGTAGTAAAAGCTTTGCGGAAGATGAAAGCCTGCAAGGCAGCGGGTTTGGATGGTATTGCAGTGGAATTTATCAAAAAAGGGGTGTCTGTATTGTTGACTGGTTGTTAAGGTTATATAATGTATGTGTGACTTATGGTGGGGTGCCTGAGGATTGGCGGACTGCTTGTATAGTGCCATTGTACAAAGGCAAAGGGGATAAAAGTGAGTGCTCAAATTACAGAGGTATAAGTTTGTAGAATATTCCTGGGAAATTATATGGGAGGGAATTGACTGAGAGGGTGAAGGCATGTAAAGAGCATCACACTGGGGAAGAGCAGTGTGGTTTCAGAAGTGGTAGAGGATGTGTGGATCAGGTGTTTGTTTTGAAGAATGTATGTGAGAAATACTTAGAAAAGCAAATGGATTTGTATGTAGCATTTATGGATCTGGAAGGTACTCAGAATATATGGTGTGGGAGGCAAGTTGTTAGAAGCAGTGAAAAGTTTTTATTGAGGATGTAATTCCTGTGTATGTGTATGAAGAGAGGAAAGTGATTGGTTCTCAGTGAATGTTGGATTGCAGCAGGGTTACGTGATGTCTCCATGGTTGTTTAATTTGTTTATGGATGGGGTTGTTAGGGAGGTGAATGCAAGAGTTTTGGAAAGAGGGGCAAGTATGCAGTCTGATTGGACGAGAGAGCTTGGGAAGTGAGTCAGTTGTTGTTACCTGATAATACAGCGCTGGTGGCTGATTCGGGTGAGAAACTACAGAAGCTGGCGACTGAGTTTGGTAAAGTGTGTGAAAGAAGAAAGCTGAGAGTAAATGTGAATAAAAGCAAGGTTATTAGGTACAGTAGGGTTGAGGGACAAGTCAACTGAGAGGTAAGTTTGAATGGAGAAAACTGGAGGAAGTAAAGTGTTTTAGATATCTGGGAGTGAATTTGGCAATGGATGGAACCATGGAAGCAGAAGTGAATCATAGGGTGGGGGAGGGGGCGAAAGTTCTGGGAGTGTTGAAGAATGTGTGGAAGTCGAGAACCTTATCTTGGAAAGCAAAAATGGGTATGTTCCAAAAATGTTTTATGGTTGCGAGGCATGGGCTATTGATAGAGTTGTGCAGAGAAGGGTGGATGTGCTGGAAATGAGATGTTTGAGGACAATATGTGGTGTGAGGTGGTTTGATTAAGTAATGAAAGGGAAAGAGATATGTGTTGTAATAAAAAAGAGTGTGGTTGAGAGAGCAGAAGGTGTTTTGAAATGGTTTGGTCACAAGGAGAGAATGAGTGAGGAAATATTGACAAAGAGAATATATGTGTCAGAGGTGGAGGGAACGAAGAAAAGTGGGAGACCAAATTGGAGGTGGAAAGATGGAGTGAAAAAGATTTTGAGCAATCAGGCCTGAATATGCAGAAGGGTGAAAGGCGTGCAAGGAATAGAGTGAACTGGAATGATATGGTATACCGGGGTGGACGTGCTATCAATGGATTGAACCAGGGCATGTGAAGCATCTGGGGTAAACCATGGAAAGTATTGTGGGCCCTGGATGTGGAAAGGGAGCTGTGGTTTCGGTGCATCATACATGACAGCTAGAGACTGAGTGTGAACAAACGTGGCTTTTGTTGACTTTTCCTAGCGCTACCTCATGCATATAGGGGGGGAAGGGGCTGTCATTTCTTGTGTGGCGGGGTGGAAACGGGAATTAATAAGGGCAGAAAGTATAAATTATGTACATGTGTATATATGTATATGTATACACTGAGATGTATAGGTATGTATATGTGCATGTGTGGAAGTGTATGTATATACATGTGTATGTGGGTGGGTTGGGTCATTCTTTCATCTGTTTCCATGTGCTACCTTGCTAACGCGGGAGACAGCGAAAAAGTATAATAAAACAAAGCTCAAGGGTAAAGGGAAGATTGGATTGGGAATGTCTTGGGAGTAAAGTCAGGGATAGTGAAATGACAAGAGCAAAAGAAGGAGTAGCACTACTCCTGAAACAGGAGTGGTGGGAGTACGTGATAGAGTGTAAGATAGTAAACTCTAGATTAATATGGGTAAAACTGGAAGTGGATGGAGAGAGATGGGTGATTAATGGTGCATATGCATCTGGGTATGAGAAGAAACATCATGAGAGACAAGTGTTTTGGGAGCAGCTGAGTGAATGTGTTAGTAGTTTTGATGCATGAGACCGGGTTATAGTGATGGGTGATTTGAATGCATAGGTGAGTAATGTGGCAGTTGAGGGAATAATTGGTGTACATGGGGTGTTCAGTGTTGTAAATGGAAATGGTGAAGAGCTTGTAGATTTATGTGCTGAAAAAGGACTGATGATTGGGAATACCTGGTTTAAAAAGAGAGATATACATAAGTATACGTATGTAAGTAGGAGAGATGGGAAGAGAGCATTATTGGATTACATGTTAATTGATAGGTGTATGAAAGAGACTTTTGGATGTTGAGAAATACCAGGAGAAAGTGAGTACAGAATGGAAAAGGGTGATAACAAAGGACGTAAGGGGAGTGGGGGAGGAATGGGATGTATTCAGGGAAGCAGTGATGGCTTGCGCAAAAGATGCTTGTGGCATGAGAAGCGTGGGAGGTGGACAGATTAGAAAGGGTAGTGAGTGGTGGGATGAAGAAGCAAGATTATTAGTGAAAGAGAATATTTTTGCTGGGAAATAATGCAAATGACTGGGAGATGTATAAAAGAAAGAGGCAGGAGGTCAAGAGAAACGTGCAAGAGGCAAAAAAAAAAGGGCAAATGAGAGTTGGGGTGAGAGAGTATCATTAAATTTTAGGGAGAATAAAAAGATGTTTTGGAAGGAGGTAAATAAGGAGCATAAGACAAGGGAGCAAATGGGAACTTCAGTGAAGGGGGCTAATGGGGAGGTGATAACAAATAATGGCAATGTGAGAAGGAGATGGAGTGAGTATTTTGAAGGTTTGTTGAATGTGTTTGATGATAGAGTGGCAGATATAGGGTGTTTTGATCGAGGTGGTGTGCAAAGTGAAAAGGTTAGGGAAAATGATTTGGTAAACAGAGAAGAGGTAATAAAAGCTTGGCGGAAGATGAAAGCTGGCATGGCAGCGGGTTTGGATGGTATTGCAGTGGAATTTACTAAAAAAGGGGGTGGCTGTATTGTTGACTGGTTGGTAAGGTTCCTTAATGTATGTATAACTCATGGTGAGGTGCCCGAGGACTGGCGGAATGCTTGCATAGTGCCATTGTACAAAGGCAAAGGGGTCAAAAGTGAGTGCTCAAATTACAGAGGTATAAGTTTGTTGAGTATTCCTGGGAAATTGTATGGAAGGGTATTGATTGAGAGGGTGAAGGTATGTACAGAGCATAAGATTGCGTTAGAGCAGTGTGGTTTCAGAAGTGGTAGAGGATGTGTGGATCAGGTGTTTGCTTTAAAAAATGTATGTGAGAAATACTTAGATAAGCAAATGGATTTGTATGTAGCATTTATGGATCCAAAAAAGGCATATGAATAAGTTGATAGAGATGCTCTGTAGAAGGCATTAAGAATATATGGTGTGGGAGGCAAGTTGTTAGAAGCAGTGAAAAGTTTTTATCGAGGATGTAAGGCATGTGTACATGTAGGAAGAGAGGAAAGTGATTGGTTTTCAGTGAATGTTGGTTTGCAGAAGGTGTGAGTGATGTCTTCATGGTTGTTAAATTTGTAAATGGATGGGGTTGTTAGGGGGGTGAATGGAAGAGTTTTGGAAAGAAGGGCAAGTATGCATTCAGTTGTGGATGAGAGAGCTTGGGAAGTGAGTCAGTTGTTGTTCGCTGATGATTCAGCGCTGGTGGCTGATTCATATGACAAACTGCAGAAGCTGGTGACTGAGTTTGGTAAAGTGTGTGAAAAAGAAAGCTGAGAGTAAATGTGAATAAGAGCAAGGTTATTAGGTACAGTAGGGTTGAGGGACAAGTCCTTTGGGAGGTAAGTTTGAATGGAGAAAAACTGGAGGAAGTGAAGTGTTTTAGATATCTGGGAGTGGATTTAGCAGCGGATGGAATCATGGAAGCAGAAGTGAATCAAAGACCGGGGTACGGGGGCAAAAGTTCTAGGATCATTAAAGAATGTGTGGAAGTCGAGAACATTATCTTGGAAAGCAAAAAGGGTATAATTGAAGGAATAGTGTTTCCACCAATGTTATATGGTTGAAAGGCGTGGGCTATAGATAGAGTTGTGCAGAGTAGGGTGGATGTACTGGAAATGAGATGTTTGAGGACAATATGTGGTGTCAGGTGGTTAGTTCAAGTAAGTAATAATAGGGTAAGAGAGATGAGTGGTAATAAAAAGAGTGTGGTTGAGAGAGCAGTAGAGGGTGTTTTGAAATGGTTTGGTCACATGGAGAGAATGAGTGAGGAAAGATTGACAAAGAGGATATATGTGTCAGAGGTGGAGGGAACGAGGAGAAGCGGGAGACCAAATTGGAGGTGGAAACATGGAGTGAAAAAAATTTTGAGCGATCAGGGCCTGAACATGCAGGAGGGTGAAAAGCGTGAATTGGAACAATGTGGTGTACTGGGGTTGACATGCTGTCAATGGATTGAACCAGGGCATGTGAAGCGTTTGGGGTAAACCATGGAAAGTTCTGTGGGGCCTGGATGCGGAAAGGGAGCTGTGGTTTCGGTGCATTATATATGAAAGCTAGAGACTGAGTGTGAACAAATGTGGCCCTTGTTGTCTTTTCCTAGCGCTATCTTGCACACATACGGGGGGAAGGGGTGATTATTTCATGTGTGGCGGGGTGGCGATGCGAATGAATAAAGACAGACAGTATGAATTATGTACATGTGAATATATGTACATGTCTGTGTGTGTATATATATGTATACGTTGAGATGTATAGGTATGTATATTTGCGTGTGCGGACGTGTATGTATATACATGTGTATGTGGGTGAGTTGGGTCATTCTTTCATTTGTTTCCTTGCGCTACTTCGCTAACGTGGGAGACAGCGAGAAAGTAAAATAAAATAAATGAAATAAATAGTATATATATATATATTTTTTTTTATTTTTTGCTGTCTCCCGCATTTGCGAGGTAGCGCAAGGAAATAGACGAAAGAAATGGCCCAACCCACCCCCATACACATGTATATACATATGTCCACACACGCAAATATACATACCTACACAGTTTTCCATGGTTTACCCCAGACGCTTCACATGCCCTGATTCAATCCACTGACAGCATGTCAACCCCGGTATACCACATCCCTCCAATTCACTCTATTCCTTGCCCTCCTTTCACCCTCCTGCATGTTCGGGCCCCGATCACACAAAATCTTCTTCACTCCATCTTTCCACCTCCAATTTGGTCTCCCTCTTCTCCTCGTTCCCTCCACCTCCGACACATATCCTCTTGGTCAATCTTTCCTCACTCATTCTCTCCTTGTGCCCAAACCATTTCAAAACACCCTCTTCTGCTCTCTCAACCACGCTCTTTTTATTTCCACACATCTCTCTTACCCTTACGTTACTTACTCGATCAAACCACCTCACACCACACATTGTCCTCAAACATCTCATTTCCAGCACATCCATCCTCCTGCGCACCACTCTATCCATAGCCCACGCCTCGCAACCATACAATATATATATATATATATATATATATATATATATATATATATATATATATATATATATATATATATTTTTTTTTTTGCTTTGTCGCTGTCTCCCGCGTTTGCGAGGTAGCGCAAGGAAACAGACGAAAGAAATGGTCCAACCCACCCCCTTACACATGTATATACATACGTCCACACACGCAAATATACATACCTACACAGCTTTCCATGGTTTACCCCAGATGTTTCACATGCCGTGATTCAATCCACTGGCAGCACGTCAACCCCCGTATAACACATCGATCCAATTCACTCTATTCCTTGCCCTCCTTTCACCCTCCTGCATGTTCAGGCCCCGATCACACAAAAGCTTTTTCACTCCATTTTTCCACCTCCAATTTGGTCTCCCACTTCTCCTCGTTCCCTCAACCTCCGACACATATATCCTCTTGGTCAATCTTTCCTCACTC
>NC_092249.1:11048140-11066992 GCF_036320965.1 Panulirus ornatus
GATAATATAGAAATACATATATCCCTGGGGATAGGGGAGAAAGAATACTTCCCACGCATTCCTCACATGTCGTAGAAGGTGACTAAAGGGGATGGTAGCTGGTGGCTACAAACCCTCCCCTCCTTGTATTTCAACTTTCTAGAAGGGGAAACAGAAGGAGTCACGCAAGGAGTGCTCATCCTCCTCAAAGGCTCAGATTGGTGTGTCTAAATGTGTGTGGATGTAACCAAGATGAGAAAAAAGGAGAGATAGGTACCATGTTTCAGGAAAGTAACCTGGATGTTTTTGCTCTAAGTGAAACAAAGCTCAAGGGTAAAGGGGAAGAGTGGTTTGGGAATGTCTTGGGAGTAAAGTCATGGGCTAGTGAGAGGACAAGAGCAAGGAAAGGAGTAGCAGTACTTCTGAAACAGGAGTGGGTGGGAATAGGTGATAGAGTGTAAGAAAGTAAACTCTGGATTGATATGGGTAAAACTGAAAGTGGATGGAGAGAGATGGGTGATTATTTGTGCATACGCACCTGGGCATGAGAAGAAAGATCATGAGAGGCAAGTGTTTTGGGAGCAGCTGAGTGAGTATGTTAGTAGTTTTGATACACGAGACTGGGTTATAGTGATGGGTGATTTGAATGAAAAGGTGAGTACTACTGTATGGAAGTTGAGGGTATAATTGGTGTACATGGGGGTGTTCAGTGTTGTAAATGGAAATGGTGAAGAGCTTGTAGATTAATGTGCTGAAAAAGAACTGGTGATTGGGAAAACCTGGTTTAAAAAGAGATATACATAAGTATATGTATGTAAGTAGGAGAGATGGCCAGAGAGCATTATTGGATTACGTGTTAATTGATAGGCATGCGAAAGAGAGACTTTTGGATGTTACTGTGCTAAGAGGTGCAACTGGAGGGATGTCTGATCATTATCTTATGGAAAAGAAGGTGAAGATATGTAGACATTTTCAGAAAAGAAGAGAAAATGTTGGGGTGAAGAGAGTGGTGAGAGTAAGTGAGCTTGGGAAGGAGATTTGTGTGAGGAAGTACTAGGAGAGACTGAGTACAGAATGGATAAAGGTGAGAACAAAGGAGGTAAGGGGAGTGGGGAAGGAATGGGATGTATTTAGGGAAGCAGTGATGGCTTGCGCAAAAGATGCTTGTGGCATGAGAAGTGTGGGAGGTGGGCAGATTAGAAAGGGTAGTGAGTGGTGGGATGAAGAAGTAAGATTATTAGTAAAAGAGAAGAGAGAGGTATTTGGATGATTTTTGCAAGGAAATAATGCAAATGACTGGGAGATGTATAAAAGAAAGTGGAATGAGGTCAAGAGAAATTCGCAAGAGGTGAAATAGAGAGCAAATGAGAGTTGGGGTGAGAGAGCAGCAATAAATTTTAGGGAGAATGAAGAGCAAGTTTTGGAAGAAAGTAAATAAAGTATGTAAGACAAGGAAACAAATGGGAACATCAGAGAAGGGGGCTAATGGGGAAATAATAAGAAGTAGTGGTGATATGAGGAGATGAAGTGAGTATTTTGAAGGTTTTTAGAATGTGTTTGATGATAGAATGGCAGATATAGGGTGTTTTGGTGGAGTTGGTGTGCAAAGTGAGCGGGTTAGGGAGAATGATTGGGTAAACAGAGAAGAGGTAGTAAAAGGTTTGTGGAAGATGAAAGCTGGCAAGGCAGCAGGTTTGCATGGTACTGCAGTGGAATTTATTGTTGACTGGTTGGTAAGGTTATCTAATGTATGTATGACTCATGAGGTGCCTGAGGACTGGCGGAATGCATTCATCATGCCATTGTACAAAAGCAAAGGAGATAAAAGTGAGTGCTCAAATTACGGAGGTATACGTTTGTTGAGCATTCCTGGGAAATTATATGGGAGGGTATTGAGTGAGAGGGTGAAGGCATGTACAAAGCATTAGATTGGGGAAGAGCAGTGTACTCTCAGAAGTGGTAGAGGATGTGTGGATCAGGTGTTTGCTTTGAAGAATGTATGTGAGAAATACTTAGAAAACCAATGGATTTGTATGTAGCATTTATGGAGCTGGAGAAGGCATATGATAAGAGTTGATACAGATGCTCTGTGGTAGGTATTACGAATATATGTTGTGGGAGGCAAGTTGTTAGAAGCAGTGAAAAGTTTTTATCGAGGATGTAAGGCATGTGTATGAGTAGGAAGAGAGGAAAGTGATTGGTTCTCAGTGAATGTTGGTTTTGCGGCAGGGGTGCATGATGTCTCCATGGTTGTTTAATTTGTTTATGGATGGGGTTGTTGGGGAGGTGTCATGTATAATGCACCAAAAACCACAGCTCCCTTTCCACATCCAGGCCCCACACAACTTCCCATGGTTTACCCCAGACGCTTCACATGGCCTGGCTCAATCCACTGACAGCACGTCGACCCCAGTATACCACATCGTTCCAATTCACTCTATTTCTTGCACGCCTTTCACCCTCCTGCATGTTCAGGGCACAGTCATTCAAAATCTTTTTCACCTCATCTATCCATCTCCAATTTGGTGTCCCACTTCTCCTCGTTCCCTCTACCTCTGACAAAAATATCCTCTTTGTCAATCTTTCCTCACTCATTCTCTCCATGTGACCAAACCACTTCAAAACACCCTCTTCTGCTCTCTCAATCCCAATCTTTTTATTAACACACACCTCTCTTACCCTTTCATTGCTTACTCGATCAAACCCCTACACACCACATATTGTCATCAAACATCTCATTTCCAGCACATCCACCCTACTCCGCACACCTCTATCTATAGCCCACGCCTTGACCATATAACATTTTCGGAACCAATATTCCTTCAAACATACCCATTTTTTGCTTTCCGAGATAACGATCTTGCCTTCCACACATTTTTCAACGCTCCCAGAACTTTCGCTCCCTCCCCCACCCTAAGATGCACTTCCGCTTCCATGGTCCCATACACTGCCAAATCCACTCCCAGATATCTAAAACACTTCACTTCCCACAGTTTTTCTCCATTCAAACATACCTCCCAATTGACTTGTCCCTTAACCCTACTGTAGCTAATAACCTTGCTCTTATTCACATTTACTTTCAGCTTTCTTCTTTCACACACTTTACCAAACTCTGTCACCAGCTTATGCAGTTTCTTACCCGAATCAGCCACCAGTGCTGTATCATCAGCGAACTACAACTGATTCACTTCCCAAGCTCTCTCATCCACAACAGACTGCATACTTGCCCCTCTTTCCAAAACACTTGCATTCACCTCCCTAACAACCCCATCCATAAACAAATTAAACAACTGTGGAGACATAACACAACCCTGCCACAAACCAATATTCACTGAGAACCAATCACTTTCCTCTTCTCCTACATGTACACATGCCTTACATCCTCGATAAAAACTTTTCACTGCTTCTAACAACTTGCCTACCACACCATATATTCTTAATACCTTCCACATAGCATCTCTATCAACTCTATCATATGCATTCTCCAGATCCATAAATGCTACATACAAATCATTTGCTATTTTAAGTATTTCTCACATACATTCATGAAAGCAAACCCCTGATCCACACATCCTCTACCACTTCTGAAACCACACTGCTCTCCCCCAATCTGATGCTCTATACATATCTTCACCCTCTCAATCAATACCCTCCCGTATAATTTACCAGAAATACTCAACAATCTTATACCTCTGTAATCTGAGCACTCACTTTTATCCCTTTTGCCTTTGTACAATGGCACTATGCAAGCATTCCACCACTCCTCAGGCACCTCCCCATGAGTCATACTTACATCAAATAACCTTACCAAACAGTCAATAACACAGTCACCCCTTTTTTACTAAATTCCACTGCAATACCATCCATACCTGCTGCCTTGCTGGCTTTCATCTTCCGCAAAGCTTTTACTACCTCTTCTCTGTTTACCAAATCATTCTTCCTAACCCTCTCACTTTGCACACCACCTCGACCAAAACACCCTATATCTGTGACTCTATCATCAAACACATTCAAACAACCTTCAAAATACTCTCTCATTCTCCTTCTCACATCACCACTACTTGTTATCACCTCCCCATTAGCCCCCTTCACTGATGTTCCCATTTGTTTCCTTGTCTTATGCACTTTATTTACTTCCTTCCAAAACATCTTTTCATTCTCTCTAAAATTTAATGATACTCTCTCACCCCAACTCTCATTTGCCCTCTTTTTCACCTCTTGCACCTTTCGCTTTACCTCCGGCCTCTTACATCTCATTTGCATTATTTCCCTGCAAAAATCATCTAAATATCTCTCTCTTCTCTTTCACTAATAATCTTACTTCTTCATCCCACCACTCACTACCCTTTCTAATCTGCCAACCTCCCATGCTTCTCATGCCACAAGCATCTTTTGCGCAAGCTATTGTTGCTTCCCTTAAATACATCCCATTCCTCCCCCACTCCCCTTACCTCTTTGTTTTCACTTTTTTCCATTCTGCACTCAGTCTCTCCTGGTACTTCCTCACTCAAGTCTCTTTCCTAAGCTCACTTACTCTCACCACTCTCTTCACCCCAACATTCTCTCTTCTTTTCTGAAAACCTCTACATCTCTTCACCTTCGCCTCCACAAGATAATGATCAGACATCCCTCCAGTTGCACCTTTCAGAACATTAACATCCAAAAGTCTTTCTTTCATGCACCTATCAATTAATATGTAATCCAATAATGCTCTCTGACCATCTCTCCTTCTTGCATATGTATACTTATGTATATCTCTCTTTTTAAACCAGGTATTCCCAATCATCAGTCCTTTTTCAGCACACAAATCTACAAGCTCTTCACCATTTCCATTTACAACACTGAACACCCCATGTACACCAGTTATTCCCTCAACTGCCACATTATTCATCTTTGCATTCAAATGACCCGTCACTATAACCCGGTCTCGAGCATCAAAACTACTAACACACTCACTCAGCTGCTCTGAAAACACCTGTCTCTCATGATCTTTCTTCTCATGCCCAGGTGCATATTCACCAATAATCACCCATCTCTCTCATCCACTTTCAGTTTTACCCACATCAATCTACAGTTTACTTTCTTCCACTCTATCACATACTCCCACCATTCCTGTCTGAGGAGTAGTGCTACTCCTTCCCTTGCCCTTGTCCTCTCACCAACCCCTGACTTTCCTCCTAAGACATTCCTATACCACTCTTCCCCTTTACCTCTGAGCTTCGTTTCACTCAGAGCCAGAACATCCAGGTTCCTTTCCTAAAACATACTACCCATCTCTCCTTTTTTCTCATCTTGGTTACATCCATACACATTTAGACACCCCAATCTGAGCCTTCAAGGAGGATGAGCACTCCCTGCGAGACTTCTTCTTCTGTTTCCCCTTTCAGAAAGTCAGAATATAAGGAGAGGAGG
Source organism: Panulirus ornatus (assembly GCF_036320965.1). Lineage (NCBI taxonomy): Eukaryota > Metazoa > Arthropoda > Malacostraca > Decapoda > Palinuridae > Panulirus > Panulirus ornatus. The sequence continues at coordinate 11,053,532 of NC_092249.1, forward strand.
GTTTCTAGCCCCCCCCCCCGCTCTCATCGCCTTTAGTCGCCTTCTATGACATGTGAGGGATGCATTAAGAACAGAGAACTGAGCATTTGAGAGAATATCCTCAATTGGCTCCCCTCCTCTATTTCTTTTTTTGGAAAAGTATAAAAAGAGAGAGGAGGTAGCACAAGGAAACAGAGAAGGAATGGCCAAACCTACCCACATACACATGTATATACATAAATGCCCATACATATACATTTCAACATATACATACACAGACATATACATATATACACATAACATGAAAACCTTCAACAGCCAGGATCGCACCCGGGACCCCTGTGCACGAGGTGGGAATGTTAACCGCTGGGCTATGGGGCTGGCTATCAGGAAATAACGATTCGAATACTTATATTTATTTATTTATTTTGCTTTGTCGCTGTCTCCCGCGTTAGCGAGGTAGCGCAAGGAAACAGATGAAATATGGCCCAACCCACCAACATACATATATATATACATACACATCCACACACACAAATATATATACCTATACATCTCAACGTATACATATATATACACACAGAGACATATACATATATACACATGTACATAATTCATACTGTCTGCCTTTATTCATTCCCATCGCCATATCGCCACATATGAAATAACAACCCCTGCCCCCTTAATGTGTACGAGGTAGCGCTACGAAAAGACAACAAAGGCCCCATTCGTTCACACTCAGTCTCTAGCTGTCATGTAATAATGCACCGAAACCACAGCTCCCTTTCCACATCCAGGCCCCACAGAACTTTCCATGGTTTACCCCAGATGCTTCACATGCCCTGGTTCAACCCATTGACAGCATGTCAACCCCAGTATACCACATCGTCCCAATTCACTCTATTCCTTACACACCTTTCACCCTCCTGCATATTCAGACCCCAATCACTCAAAAGCTTTTCATTCCATCTTTCTACCTCCAATTTGGTCTCCCACTTCTCATCGTTCCCTCCACCTCTGACACATATATCCTCTTTGTCAATCTTTTCTCACTCATTCTCTCCATGTGACCAAACCATTTCAAAACACCCTCTTCTGCTCTCTCAACCACACTCTTTTTATTACCACACATCTCTCTTACCCTATTATTACTTACTCAATAAAACCACCTGACACCACATATTGTCCTCAAACATCTCATTTCCAGCACATCCATCCTCCTGCGCACAACTCTATCCATAGCCCACGCCTCGCAACCATACAACATCATTGGAACCACTATTCCTTCAAACATACCCATTTTTGCTTTCTGATATAATGTTCTCGACTTCCACACATTCTTCAACGCTCCCAGAATTTTTGCCCCCTCCCCAACCCTATGATTCACTTATGCTTCCATGGTTCCATCCGCAGCCAAATCCACTCCCAGATATCTAAAACACTTCACTTACTCCAGTTTTTCTCCATTCAAACTTACCTCCCAATTGACTTGACCCTCAACCCTACTGTACCTAATAACCTTGCTCTTATTCACATTTACTCTTAACTTTCTTCTTTCACACACTTTATTAAACTTAGTCACCAGCTTCTGCAGTTTCTCACATGAATCTGCCACCAGCGCTGTATCATCAGCAAACAGCAACTGAGTCACTTCCCAAGCTCTCTCATCCACAATCTCATCCACAACAGACTGCATACTTGCCCCTTTTTCCAAAACTCTTGCATTCACCTCCCTAACAACCCCATCTATAAACAAATTAAACAACCATGGAGACATCACACACCCCTGCCGCAAACCTACATTCACTGAGAACTAATCACTTTCCTCTCTTCCTACACGTACACATGCCTTACATCCTCGATAAAAACTTTTCACTGCTTCTAACAACTTGCCTCCCACACCATATATTCTTCATACCTTCCACAGAGCATCTCTATCAACTCTATCATCTGCCTTCTCCAGATCCATAAATGCTACATACAAATCCATTTGCTTTTTTAAGTATTTCTCACATACATTCTTCAAAGCAAACACCTGATCCACACATCCTCTACCACTTCTGAAACCACACTGCTCTTCCCCAATCTGATGCACTGTACATGCCTTCACCCTCTCAATCAATACCCTCCCATACAATTTCCCAGGAATACTCAACAAAGTTATACCTCTGTAATTTGAGCACTTACCTTTGTCCCCTTTGCCTTTGTACAATGGCACTATGCAAGCATTTCGCCAATCCTCAGGCACCTCACCATAAATCATACATACATTAAATAACCTTACCAACCAGTCAACAATACAGTCACACCCTTTTTTAATAAATTCCACTGCAATATCATCCAAACCTGCTCCCTTGCCGGCTTTCATCTTCCGCAAAGCTTTTACTACCTCTTCTCTGTTTACTAAATCATTTTCCCTATCCATCTCACTTTGCACACCACCTCGACCAAAACACCCTATATCTGCCACTCTATCATCAAACACATTCAACAAACCTTCAAAATACTCACTCCATCTCCTTCTTACATCACCACTACTTGTTATCACCTCCCCATTAGCCCCCTTCACTGAAGTTCCCAAATGTTCCCTTGTCTTACACACTTTATTTACCTCCTTCCAAAACATCTTTCTATTTTCCCTAAAATTTAATGATACTCTCCCACTCCAACTCTCATTTGCCCTCTTTTTCACCTCTTGCACCTTTCTCTTGACCTCCTCCTCTTTCTCTTATACATCTCCTACTCATTTGCATTATTTCCCTGCAAAAATTGTCCAAATGCCTCTCTCTTCTCTTTCACTAATAATCTTACTTCTTCATCCCACCACTCACTACCCTTTCTAATCTGCCCACCTCCCACGCTTTTCATGCCACAAGCATCTTTTGCGCAAGCCATCACTGCTTTCCTAAATACATCCCATTCCTCCCCCACTCCCCTTACCTCCTTTGTTCTCACCTTTTTCCTTTCTGTACTCAGTCTCTCCTCGTAATTCCACACACAAGTCTCCTTCCCAAGCTCACTTACTCTCACAACTCTCTTCACCCCAACATTGTCTCTTCTTTTCTGAAAGCCTCTACAAATCTTCACCTTCGCCTCCAAAAGATAATGATCAGACATCCCTTCAGTTGCACCTCTCAGCACATTAACATCCAAAAGTCTCTCTTTCGTGTGCCAATCTATTAAAATGTAATCCAATAACGCTCTCTGGCCATCTCTCCAACTTACATACGTATACTTTTGTATATCTCTCTTTTTAAACCAGGTATTCCCAATCACCAGTCCTTTTTCAGCACATAAATCTACAAGCTCTTCACCATTTCCATTTACAAGACTGAACACACCACGTATACCAATCATTCCCTCAACTGCCACATTACTCACCTTTGCATTCAAATCACCCATCACTATAACCCGGTCTCATGCATCAAAACCACTAACACACTCATTCAGCTGCTCCCAAAACACTTGCCTCTCATGATCTTTCTTCTAATGCCCAGGTGCATATGCACCAATAATCACCCATCTCTCTCCAACAACTTTCAGTTTTACCCATATCAGTCTACAGTTTACTTTCTTACTTTCTATCATATACTCCCACCACTCCTGTTTCAAGAGGAGTGCTACTGCTTCCCTTGCTCTTGTCCTCTCACTAACCCCTGACTTTACTCCTAAGACATTCCCAAACCACTCTTCCCCTTTACCCTTGAGCTTCGTTTCACTCAGAGCCAAAACATCCGGGTTCCTTTCCTCAAACATACTACCTATCTCTTCTTTTCTCTCATCTTGGTATTCGAGTACATAGTATTCGAATAGTTATTTCCTATTAGCCAGGCCCATAGCCTACCGGTTAGCATTCCTGCCTCTTACACAGGGGTCCCGGGTTCGATCCTGGCTGTTGGAGGTTTGTATGTTCTATGAAGGTGCGCGATTCTATGCACTATGTTCGTATATATATATATATATATACACATGAACACACTCACACTTGCTGCCTCCATTCACTTTCTAAAAGGGAAAACAGAAGAAGGAGTCATGCAGAAATGCAGAAAGTGTGCATCCTCCTCAAAGGCACAGACTGGGATGTCTAAATGTGTGTGGATGTAACCAAGATGAAATGTCCAAACCTACCCACATACACTTATATACATAAAGCTCATACATGCACTTATACATACATATACATTTCAACATATACATACACAGACATATACATATATATACACATGAACACACTCCCACTTGCTGCCTCCATCCTTTTTCTAAAAGGGGAAACAGAAGGACTCATGTGGGGAGTGTTCATCCTCCTCGAAGGCTCAGATTGGGGCGTTTAAATGTGTGTGGACATAACCAAGATGAGAAAAAAGGAGAGATAGGTAGTATGTTTGAGGTAAGGAACCCGGATATTTTGGCTCTGAGTGAAACGAAACTCAAGGGTAAAGGGGAAGAGTGGTTTGGGAATGTCTTGGGAGGAAAGTCAGGGGTTGGTGAGAGCACAAGAGCAAAGGAAAGAGTAGCATTACTCCTGAAGCAGGAGTTGTGGTAGAATGTGATAGTGTAAAAAAAATAAACTCTAGAGTGATATGGGTAAAACTGAAAATGGATGGAGAGAGATGGGTGATTATTGGTGCCTATTCACCTGGCCATGAGAAGAAAGTTCAGGAGAGGCATGTGCTTTGGGAGCAGCTAAGTGAGTGTGTTAGCAGCTTTGATGCATGAGACTGAGTTATAGTGGTGGTTGATTTGAATGGAAAGGTTAGTAATGTGGCAGTTGAGGGTATAATTGGTATCCATGGGGTGTTCAGTGTTGTAAATGAAAATGGTGATGAGCATGTAGATTTGTGCAGAAAAAGGACTGGGGATTGGGAATACTTGGTTTAAAAAGAGAGATATACATAAGTATATGTATGTAAGTAGGAGAAATGACCAGAAAGCATTATTGGATTATGTGTTAATTGATAGGCGCGTGAAAGAGAGACTTTTGGTCGGTAATATGCTGAGAGGGGCAAGCATGCAGTCTGTTCTGGATGAGAGAACTTGGGAAGTGAGTCAGTTGTTGGTCACTGATGATACAGCACTGGTGGCTGATTCAGGTGAGAAACTGCTGAAATTGGTGACAGTTTGGTAAAGTGTGTGAAGGAAGAAAGCTGAGAGTAAATGTGAATAAGAGCAAGGTTTTTAGGTTCAGTCAGGTTGAGGGACTAGTTAATTGTGAAGTATGACTGAATGGAGAAAAAATGGAGGAACTTAAGTATTTCAGATATCTACGAGTGGATTAAGCAGCAGATGGAGCCATTAGATTGGAAGTGAGTCATAGGGTGGCGTTGGGATGAAGGTTCTGGGAGCATTGAAAAATGTGTTGAAGACAAAAAAGCTATCTTGAAGAGTAAAAATGGGTACGTTTGAAGGAACAGTGGTTCCAACAATGTTATATAGTTGCGAGGCATGGGCTATTGATAGGGTTGTGCAGAGGGTGGATGTGTTGGAAATGAAATGTTTGAGGAAAATATGTGGTGTGATTTGGTTTGATCGAATAAGTAATGAAAAGGTAAGAGAGATGTGTGGTAATAAAAGGAGTGTGGTAGAAACAGCAGAAGAGGGGGTGTTGAAATGGTTTGGTCTCATGGAGAGAATGAGTGAGGAAAGACTGACAAAGAGGATATATGTGTCAAACATAGAGGGAATGAGGTGAAGCGGGAGACCAGATTGGAGGGGGAAGGATGGAGTGAAAAAGATTTTGAGTGATCGTGGAATGAACATACAGGAGGGTGAAAGTGTGCAAGGAATAGAATGAATTGGAATTATGTGGTTTAATGGGGTGGACATGTTTTCAGTGGTTTGAACCAGGGCATGTGAAGTGTCTGGGGTAAACCATGGAAAGTTTTCTGGGGTCTGGATGTGGAGAGGGAGCTGTGGTTTCGGTGAATTACACATGACAGCTAGAGACTGAGTGTGAACAAATGTGGCCATATTTGTCTTTTCCCAGCGCTACCACGACGGAAGTGGGAGTGGGGGTGCTGGGGGGGTGCTATTTTATGCGTGGCGGGGTGGCGATGGAAATGGATGAAGGCAGGAAGTATGAATATGTACATGTGTATATATGTACATTTCAACGTATACATAAATATACATACACAGACATTACATATATACACATGTACATAATTCATACTTGCTGCCTTTATTCATTCCCGTCGCCTCCCCGCCACACATGAAATGACAACCCCATCCCCCGCACACAAGTAAGTTAGCGCTAGGAAGAGACAACAAAAGACACATTCCTTCACACTCCTACCTGTCATGTATAATGCATCGAAACCACACACACTCATTCCTTAACAGCCAGTCTCTAGCTGTCATGTATAATGCATCGAAACCACAGCTCCCTTTCCACATCCAGGCCCCACAAAACTTTCCATGGTTTACCCTAGACACTTCACATGCCCTGGTTCAATCCACTGACAGCATGTTGACCCTAGTATACCACATAGTTCCAATTCACTCTATTCCTTGCATGCCTTTCACCCTCCTGTGCATGTTCAGGGTCCAATTGCTAAAAATCTTTTTCACTCCATCTTTCCACCTCCAATTCGGTCTCCCACTTCTCCCCATTCCCTTCACCTCTGACACATATATCCTCTTTGTCAATCATTCCTCACTCATTCTCTCTATGTAACCAAACCATTTCAAAACACCTTCTGCTCTCTCTACCACACTCTATTTATTACCACACATCTCTCCTACCTTTTCATTACTTGTTCGATCAAACCACCTCACACCTCATATTGTCCTCAAACATTTCATTTCCAACACATCCACCCTCGTCTGCACACCCCTATCTATAGCCCATGCCTTGCAACTACATAAACTTGTTGGAACCACTGTTCCTTCAAACGTACCCATCTTTGCTCTCCAAGATAACTTTTTCATCTTCCACACATTTTTCAATGCTCCCAGAATCTTTATCCCCAACGCCACCCTGTGACTCGCTTCCACTCTAATGGCTCCATCTGCTGCTTAATCCACTCCTAGATATTATAAACCCTTAATTTCCTCAATTTTTTCTCCATTCAATCATACCTCACAATTAACTAGTCCCTCAACCCTACTGAACATAAAATCCTTGCTCTTATTCACATTTACTTTCAGCTTTCTTCCTTTACACAGTTTACCAAACTGAGTCACCAACTTCAGCAGTTTCTCAACCGAATCAGCCACCAGTGCTGTATCATCAGCAAACAACAACTGACTGACTTCCCAAGCTCTCTCACCCAGAACAGACTGCATACTTGCCCCTCTAAGCACATTACCATCCAAAAGTCTCTCTTTCAAGCGCCTATGAATTAACACATAATCCAATAAAGCTCTCTGGCCATTTCTTTTACTTACATATATCCCTCTTTTTAAACCAAGTATTCCCAATCACCAGTCCTTTTTCTGCACACAAATCTACATTTTCATCACCATTTTCATTTACAACAGTGAACACCCCATCTGCACCAATTATACCCTCAACTGCCATGCATTCACATCAACCATCGGTAAAACCCAGTCTTGTGCATCAAAGCTGCTAACACACTCACTTAGCTGCTCCCAAAGCGCTTGCCTCTCATGATCTTTCTTCTCATGACCAGGTGCATAGGCACCAATAATCATCCATTTCTCTCAATCCACTTTCAGTTTTACCCATATCACTCTAAAGGTTACTTTTTCACACTATCACATACTCCCACAACTCCTGCTTCATGAGTAGCATTACTCCTTCCTTTGCTCTTGTACTCTCACCAATCCCTGACTTTACTCCTAAGACATTCCCAAACCACTCTTCCCCTTTACCCTTGAGTTTCGTTTCACTCAGAGCCAAAATATCCGGGTTCCTTTCCTCAAACATACTACCTATCTCTCCTTTTTTCTCATCTTGGTTACGTCCACACACATTTAAACGCCCCAATCTGAGCCTTCGAGGAGGATGAGCACTCCCCACATGAGTCCTTCTGTTTCCCCTTTTAGAAAAAGGATGGAGGCAGCAAGTGTGAGTGTGTTCATGTGTATATATATGTATATGTCTGTGTATGTATATGTTGAAATGTATATGTATGTATAAGTGCGTGTATGAGCTTTATGTATATAAGTGTATGTGGGTAGGTCTGGACATTCCTCATCTATTTCCATGTGCTACCTCTGACGCGGGACACAGCGATTAAGTATGAATAAATAAAGCCCCCCTCTTTTTATATGTTTCTGAAAAAAGGAACAGAGAAGGAGGCCATGTGAGAATATTCCCCCAAAGGCTCAGTACTCTGTTCTTAACGCTACCTCACAAATGCGGGAAATGGTGAATATGTATGAAAATACATTTTTTCTCTTTTTTCATACTATTCAACATTTCCAGCATTAGTGAGGCAGCATTAAGAAAGGAGGACCGAGTCTTTGAGGGAATATCCTCGATTGGCCCCCTTCTTTGTTCCTCTTTTGGATAATTGAAAAATGAGAGGGGAGGATTTCCAACCCCCCGCCCTCTTTAGTCACCTTCTACGACACACAGGGACGACACGGGAAGTATTCTTTCTCCCCGATCCCGAAGGATGTGAAAATATGTATTTTTTTCCTTAGTCACTGTTTCCCACGTTAGCAAGGTAGCGCAAGGAAACAGACAAAAGAATGGCCCAACCAACCCATATACACATGTATATACATACACGTCCACACACGCAAATATACATACCTATATATCTCAACGTGTACATATATATACACACACAGACATATACATATATACACATGTACATAATTCATACTCTCTGCCTTTATTCATTACCATCGCCACCACACATGAAATAACAACCCCCTCCCCCCCCGCACATAAGCGAGGCACCGCTAGGAAAAGACAACAAAGGCCCCATTCGTTCACACTCAGTCTCTAGCTGTCATGTATAATGCACTGAAACTGCAGCTCCCTTTCCACATCCAGGCCCCACAGAACTTTCCATGGTTTAACCCAGACACTTCACATGCCCTGGTTCAATCCATTGACAGCACGTCGACCCTGGTATACCTGGTATACCTGGTATTCCTTGCACGCCTTTCACCCTCCTGCATGTTCAGGCCCCGATCACTCAAAATCTTTTTCACTCCATCTTTCCACCTCCAATTTGGTCTCCCACTTCTCGTCCCCCCCACCTCCGACACATATATCCTCTTGGTCAATCTTTCCTCACTCATTCTCTCCATGTGCCCAAACCACTTCAAAACACCCTCTTCTGCTCTCTCAACCACGCTCTTTTTATTTCCACACATCTCTCTTACCCTTACGTTACTCACTCGATCAAACCACCTCACACCACACATTGTCCTCAAACATCTCATTTCCAGCACATCCATCCTCCTGCGCACAACTCTATCCATAGCCCACGCCTCGCAACCATACAACATTGTTGGAACCACTATTCCTTCAAACATACCCATTTTTGCTTTCCGAGATAATGTTCTCGACTTCCACACATTCTTCAAGGCCCCCAGAATTTTCGCCCCCTCCCCCACCCTATGATCCATTTCCGCTTCCATGGTTCCATCCGCTGCCAGATCCACTCCCAGATATCTAAAACACTTCACTTCCTCCAGTTTTTCTCCATTCAAACTCACCTCCCAATTGACTTGACCCTCAACCCTACTGTACCTAATAACCTTGCTCTTATTCAAATTTACTCTTAACTTTCTTCTTCCACACACTTTACCAAACTCAGTCACCAGCTTCTGCAGTTTCTCACATGAATCAGCCACCAGCGCTGTATCATCAGCAAACAACAACTGAGTCACTTCCCAAGCTCTCTCATCCCCAACAGACTTCATACTTGCCCCTCTTTCCAAAACTCTTGCATTTACCTCCCTAACAACCCCATCCATAAACAAATTAAACAACCATGGGGACATCAAACACCCCTGCCGCAAACTAACATTCACTGAGAATCAATCACTTTCCTCTCTTCCTACACATACAAATGCCTTACATCCTCAATAAACACTTTTCACTGCTTCTAACAACTTGCCTCCCACACCATATATTCTTAATACCTTCCACAGAGCATCTCTATCAACTCTATCATATGCCTTCTCCAAATCCATAATTGCTACATACAAATCCATGTGCTTTTCTAAGTATTTCTCACATACATTCCACACATCCTCTACCACTTCTGAAACCACAATGCTCTTCCCCAATCTAATGCTCTGCACATGCCCTCATCCTCTCAATCAATAACCTCCCATATGGTTTACCAGGAATACTCAACAAACTTATACCTCTGCAATTTGAGCACTCACTTAGATCCACTTTGCCTTTGTACAATGGCACTATGCAAGCATTCCGCCAATCCTCAGGCATCTCACCATGAGTCATACATACATTAAATAACCTTACCAACCAGTCGTCAATACAGTCACTACCTTTTTTAATAAATTCAACTGCAATACCATCTAAACCCGCCGCCTTGCCGGCTTTCTTCTTCCCCAAAGCTCTCACTACCTCTTCTCTGTTTACCAAATCATTCTCCCTAACCCTCTCACTTAGTCACACCACATAAACTAAAACACGCTATATCTGACACTATATCATCAAACACATTCAACAAACCTTCAAAATACTCACTCCATCTCCTTCTCACATCACCATTACTTGTTATCACCTCCCCATTAGCCCCCTTCACTGAAGTTCCTATTTGTTCCCACGTCTTACGCACTTTATTTACCTCCTTCCAAAACATCTTTTTATTCTCCCTGAAATTTAATGATACTCTCACATCCCAACTCTCATTTGCCCTCTTTTTCGCCTCTTGCACCTTTCTCTTGACCTCCTGCCTCTTTCATTTATATATCTCCAACTCATTTGCATTATTTCCCTGCAAAAATCATCCAAATACCTCTTTCTTCTCTTTCACTAATAATCTTACTTCTTGATCCCACCGCTCACTACCCTTTCTAATCTGCCCACCTCCCACGCTTTTCATGCCACAAGCATCTTTTGCGCAAGCCATCACTGCTTCCCTAAATACATCCCATTCCGCCCACACTCCCCTTACATCCTTTGTTCTCACCTTTTTCCATTCTGTACTCATTCTCTCCTGGTACTTCCTCACACAAGTCTCCTTCACAAGCTCACTTACTCTCACTACTCTCTTCACCCCAACATTCTCTCTTCTTTTCTGAAAACCTCTACAAATCTTCACCTTCGCCTCCACAAAATAATGATCAGAAATCCCTCCAGTTGCACCTCTCAGCACATTAACATCCAAAAGTCTCTCTTCGTGCACCTATCAATTAACACGTAATCGAATAACACTCTCTGGCCATCCCTCCTACTTACATATGTTATTATCATTATTATTTTTTTTATTTTGCTTTGTCGCTGTCTCCCGCGTTTGCGAGGTAGTGCAAGGAAACAGACGAAAGAAATGGCCCAAACCACCCCATACACATGTATATATATATATACACGTTCACACACGCAAATATACATACCCATACATCTCAATGCACACATACACACAGACACATAAATATATACACATGCACACAATTCACACAGTCTGCCTTTATTCATTCCCCTCGCCACCTTGCCACACATGGAATAACATCCCCCTCCCCCCTCATGTGTGCGAGGTAGCATTAGGAAAAGACAACAAAGGCCACATTCGTTTACACTCAGTCTCTAGCTTTCATGCAATAATGCACGAAACCACAGCTCCCTTTCCACATCCAGGCCCCACACAACTTTCCATGGTTTACCCCAGACGCTTCACATGCCCTGATTCAATCCATTGACAGCACGTCGACCCCGGTATACCACTCGATCAAATTCACTCTATTCCTTGCCTGCCTTTCACCCTCCTGCATGTTCAGGCCCCAATCACTCAAAATCTTTTTCACTCAATCTCTCCACCTCCAGTTTGGTCACCCACTTCTCCTCGTTCCCTGCACCTCTGACATATATATCCTCTTGGTCAATCTTTCCTCACTCATTCTCTTCATGTGCCCTAACCATTTGAAAAGACCCTCTTCTGCTCTCTCAACCAGGCTCTTTTTATTTCCACACATCTCTCTTACCCTTACATTATTTACTCAATCAAACCACCTCACACCACATACTATCCTCAAACATCTCATTTCCAGCACATCCACCCTCCTGCGCACAACTCTATCCATAGCCCACGCCTCGCAACCATACAACATTGTTGGAACCACTATTCCTTCAAACATACTCATTTTTGCTTTCCGAGATAATGTTCTCGACTTCCACACATTCTTCAAGGCTCCCAGGATTTTCGCCCCCTACCCCACCCTATGATTCACTTCTGCTTCCATGGTTCCATCCTCTGCCAGATCCACTCCCAGATATCTAAAACACTTTACTTCCTCCAGTTTTTCTCCATTCAAACTTACCTCCCAATTGACTTGACCCTCAACACTACTGTACCTAATAACCTTGCTCTTATTCACATTTACTTTCAACTTTCTTCTTTCACACACTTTACAAAACTCAGTCACCAGCTTCTGCAGTTTCTCACATGATTCAGACACCAGCGCTGTATCATCAGCGAACAACTGACTCACTTCCCAAGCTCTCTCATCCACAACAGACTTCATACTTGCCCCTGTTTCCAAAACTCCTGCATTCACCTCCCTAAGAACCCCATCCATAAACAAATTAAGCAACCATGGAGACATCACACACCCCTGCCGCAAACCTATATTCACTGAGAACCAATCACTTTCCTCTCTTCCTACACGTACACATGCCTTACATCCTCGATAAAAACTTTTCACTGCTTCTAACAACTTGCCTCCCACACCATATATTCTTAGTACCTTCCACAGAGCATCTCTATCAACTCTATCATATGCCTTCTCCAGATCCATAAATGCTACATACAAATCCATTTGCTTTTCTAAGTATTTCTCACATACATTCTTCAAAGCAAACACCTGATCCACACATCCTCTACCACTTCTGAAACCACACTGCTCTTCCCCAATCTTACATATGTTATTATTATCATTATTATTTTTTTTTCTTACATAAGTATACTTATGTATATCTCTCTTTAAACCAGGTATTCCCAATCACCAGTCCTTTTTCAGCACATAAATCTACAAGCTCTTCACCATTTCCATTTACAACACTGAACATCCCATTTACACCATATATTAACTCAACTGCCCCATTACTCACCTTTGCATTCAAATCACCCATCACTATAACCTGGTCTCATGCCTCAAAACTATAAACACACTCACTCAGCTCCTCCCCAAACACTTGCCTCTCATGATCTTTTTTCTCATACCAAGGTGCATATGCACCAATAATCACCAATCTCTCTCCCTCCACTTTCAGTTTTATCCATATCAATCTAGAGTTTACTTTCTTACACTCTATCATATACTCTCACCACACATCCTTCAGGAGTAGTGCTACTCCTTCCCTTGCTCCTC